>NW_025110716.1:0-92779 GCF_011392965.1 Frieseomelitta varia
TTTTTCCTTTTGCCCATCGGCGCGATCCGAAGTAGGTTCGTAAATAAAAGAAACGCCAAGGGTCGACTGACTTTCTTTATTGTACGTTCTTCAATTAAAGGAGCCCCTCCGCCAGTCCAGGGGAAATTTATTTGTCAGTTAAAGGCACCAGAACCGACCAATTACGAAGGGAACACGTCGATTGGCTTACCAACACCGATCCCAACTGCCCCTAACTCGTCCACGATACCGTGGAAATATTACGGAATCGGCCAGCATCGAGTCTTTTCCTTTCGTCGAAACACCGGGGTCCAGCCTCGATTGTTGCGGATACAGGGGCAATTTGTTCGACCTTTATCGGCTATTTCGTCTCGATTTATAGTCCCACGCGGTTGATGGACTCGCCCCTTGTTATCCGGAAACGAGCATAGATTTTAATTTCGCTTTCTCAACCCTCCTTAGGGTCTAACTTCACGCAGAAACAGAACGAGGTTGTCTCCAGTATTAAAATTTTTTCCTTTTTTTTTTTTTTTTGTCTTTTTTCCATCACTCGTGTTCATCCTTCGTGAACTTTCGACAAATTGTATACACCAGTTTCGATTTTTATTCACTTTTCAATTCGATCCTGTAGGTATATAGGATAAACAATCGAACCTGTCAATATGATTTTATGGATTTTGTGGATTTTATTGTTTCGCCAATTACAACAAAGACGAGACGGGTATTTTTGTTGGAATTAATATTGATTTCCCTTTAGACAGGAACATGATTGTGTGAATCGATTTACTTTGACTATTTATTATCGTTTAAATTATAACGATTTATATGTGGAATATTTTGAATATATTGAATTACGCCCCGGTTGTTCTGGCGTTGACTTCAACTTTTGAGAAACATGATTTATTTCTGTGAGTTCGTTATGGATTTATAAATCACTGTCAAAGTGACGAGGTCTAGATTTTCTGAGAACGTGCAGGTTTCCTTGACAAAATTTAGCACTGTATTGGTCCTTATTTGAACAGAAATATAATTCTATAATTTAAAGTATAGTGTTGATGAATTTTCTACTACTCGAAAATTAAACGTCACTTAATATTTTTTCTAGTATTAATAAATTTTCTACAACTCGAAAGTTAAACGTCACTTAATATTTTTTCTAGTATTAATAAATTTTCTACAACTCGAAAATTAAACGTCACTTAATATTTTTTCTAGTATTAATAAATTTTATACCACTCGAAAATTAAACCTCACTTATTTTTTTCTAGTATTAATAAATTTTCTACCACTCGAAAATTAAACCATACTTAATATTTCTTCTAGTATTAATAAATTTTCTGCAACTCGAGCATTAAACTTGAATCGCGCATTAATGGACGTAGCACACAAAAATCGCGAATCAATATAGATCTGTTTATTTGAATTAACATCTATCTACAAAGTAATAATAAATTTTCTACAACTCGAAAATTAAACCTCACTTAATATTTTTTTCTAGTGTTAATAAATTTTCTACAACTCGAAAATTAAACCTCACTTAATATTTTCTCTAGTGTTAACAAATTTTATCCTCGAAAATTAAACCTTACTTGAATCGCACGAAGGCTGCGAACTTTTGCAATTAATTTTACAATTTCAACAAATATAAACCGAACGAAGAACACCGATAGAAAAGCAGAAAAACGAAGAATCGCTCGCAAACGGAAGGTAAAGTAAAGACGGATCAATCGAGCGGGCTTCTGAAAATCCACGGAAACTGGCCGGATCGTGGGAGGGTGAAATTCGACTTTCGAGCGTCTTCATCGGCGGTTACGAGGTTTCCTCGGGCCGGGGCGTTGGGACGATAAATTTCGCTCTGGTTCCGTGATTAATTGAATCTCGAAAGTAACGTCTGATATCAGACGGGAGGGGGGGTGAGGGCCACTTAACGATCCCCTCCCCCCTCCCTCTTCTTCCTCACCCCACGCGTTCCAGCCTTAGGGTTTGAATATTCCGAGCTTTCATTAATTGACCAAGATATCCGCGTGCAGATTAAATTGGCGCGCGCGCGCAAGAAAGTGAATTGCAAATCTCATAAACCCGACAGAGCGGAGAGGGGGGTTTTAGGGGGGGGGGGACGACCCGGCGTGTCCCGAGATGGAAATTATCTTCATTCGGGGTCGAGCGGGCCTAGTGGCTCGTTAGACCTCGCCATTATCTGCGACTCTCTGTTATCCGCACGTTGACTTGAACTCACTTTCTCTCTCTCTCTCTCTCTCTCTCTCTCTTACTGTTAACGAAATTGACTCTCACGGACCTTTAACCTTTTAGGTTAAGGGAATCGTCTCTCAATTGGAAAATTTTACGCGGAGAATCGCGAGCGATTAGGTAGTTACTTGAAACGTGTTACAACATTGGTTTCATTTATAATTTATAATTTTGGACAAAGATTGCGGTGGCACGGTGATTGTTGGTCTTTTGGTTTCAACGTTTCGATGAATTCAACACGAGACAATTGAAGTGAAATGCGAATGTTCCTCTCCTCTCGAAAGTTTTTCAGGAGAAGCACTATGTTCGTTTCGAAATTGAGGAAACTGAATGATAATTTATGTAACAAAGAATCGCTGAAATACTAATATTTTATATTAAACTATTATATTATGAAATATTCGTCAATTTTATATTAATACATTATATTATTTTATCTTATTATATTAATATAATATTATAATATTAATATATTTTATTATTAATATAATTATATTCGTAGAATATTACATTAATTTTATATTATTAAATATATTATTAATTACATTATTAAAATATCAGAAGAATTTTCTTCACACACCGAACGTCAAAAATGAAAATAAGATCTTCAGATATTCAAACTTGCATGATAAATGAAGCATAATATCATAACATCAATAATTATCAACAATATCATAATCATAATCATCCTGTATAACAAATAAAACATAATACTACAATCATCAATAATATCACAATCATCACAATCATAGTCGACAATAATCGCCAATAATATCACAATTATAAATACAACAGTCATCATTACTATTCGATTGAATCAAAATTATTCGCCCAAACTAAACGATGCGATGAAAAATTCCTAAAGCCGCGCCTAATCGCGCCTAATCGAGAAGGAAATTTTACCTGACGTGAAAGAACAAAGGAAAGATAGAAAACGAGCGTCAGGCATCTGTCACGATTAGACACGTTGGTCGATCGTAAATTAATCAGCAGGTGGGATCGTAAATTAATGAAACGGCAGACGACGCCGGTCGATGCTTCGAAACGATGCCGAGATCGTTAATAACGCGTGTGTCCGCGAGGTGTAACCCGCGACTTCGTCTTCGAACGACGAGCGACGCGTTAACCGCGACAGAATCGTCCTTCCTTCGTCCGTGAAACTTCATCCACCGGATAATGAATCGGCCACGGAACGGAAACACCCTCTATCAGAACTTCGTGCGGCGGTTCTTTAATTCGATTACAGCCGTACATTTGGAAAGAGGGGGGAATAATTTATCAGAACGCGAGAGGTTTTGTTGCCGCGAGTTACTCGCGAGAGGGTGAGAAGAAGAGGAGGGCGGTGGTTTCCGGCGCGTTGCTCCTTCTCTGGCTTCTGCTGGCGTTCTAAGAACGCCGAGAATTTTTAAGTGGACGACATAACTTATTACGTGCCTCTCTCCTCTTGTTATTATTTCAACCTCTTGGCTGGCCTGCGTCGAACAAGTCTGTTTAAAAATGAAACGCGAGTGCCGTTCTCCTCCCTCTTCGTTGAGGAGGATTTTGAGTTGTGAAAAGGACCTCTTTCTCGAAAATTTAAACGTGCGTGAAAACATTAAAAAAATTGTTTTCTACAACTATATGTACCATAATTTCAATGATTAAAGTCATCCCTTAAAACGTTCTTTCCTTTTTTCACTATTTCATTGCACTTTGTGAATGTTAGACAGAAATTCAAGAATTTCTAACATACTTTCGTCATCGAATAAAAAAAGATCATACAGCGAATTTTAAAGGCTCGTTGCAAAGACAAAATTTCAATCTTCAAGACCATGGTAGATTTAACCGTGAAAAATTTTTTTTACTGTTCCTACACGCGTTTGAATTTTCTATAATTTTCCAGAACAAAATATCCCGAGTTTTCCACCTGCTACACGTGATGTAAAATTATTTTCGAAGGGAATTAACTTGCAATTGTCAAGGTAGAAATTTTACATTTTAAAATAAGACCAAGTGGATCGTTGCACTATCTCTTTTTACAAAGTTATAGCAGTTTAAATTATCGTTTAATTTTTCATTGTCGTGTCTTCGCTGTCTATCTAGCGGAGCAATTTTAATATGATTAAAATTTAATAAAAATTCAATGTAACATGTTCTCTAGTATTTTATTATTAATATATCGAATTTTCGTAGCCGTACGAAGGCAGTAGTGAATTATATAAAATTTAATATAACTAGAGTCAATTAATTATTGTAACATGTTTTGAAACGCGGACACGCAGCCAATTTGAAAAGTTCACAGTGAAGTATATTCGGTCGTTTTCAAGATCACTGTCAATATGAATACAAATTTCTGATTACATTGATAATACACAAATTGATCTCGAAAGACGTACCACATCTTTTCCCTCTTCTGTTCTTGAAACGCGGAGCCAGTAATATAATATAACGGCGGAAATAAATCTCACTTCGGCTACGTTCATGAATTTTCATACATATTCATGCGTTACTTGCAACAAATTCCTGAGGAATATCGAAATGCAAATTCAAATAAATGAAACCAGAAAAACTCGACATCGGTAGAAGATCATATATGTGACTTAAGAAAACTGTTCATTTTCATGTCAAAGTCAAACATGAGTTGATGTAATACCGATTTAGTATTCTAAATCAATGACTTCAAATGTTGGTTGACTTTAAAAATTATTGATCACAGAAAGATAAAACTCGTTGTTGCCATTAATTGATCTAATATTGGAATATTGGAATATTGGATACTAATTGATCAAAAAAATTTCAGAGGGACGTATTTTAATATCGTTAAAAATTTAATAGATTTCATATTTGATAAAAGTATATTATACATATAGACGTATGTCATACAGAGTGGATCACTAACTCTAGCTCTTAGAAACATGAATAAATGTTTTCAATAAAAGTTATTCAGTACTAAATTACTGAATTAAATTGAAATGTCTTCTAAACTAGACTAATACTTTTTTTTTTTATGGAGGATGTTGATCAACTATGTCGATCAGTGGATAAATATATATCATTTCATTTAAAAAAGTAAAAGTGAAATCTTCAAAATTCCTCCACTTAAAAAAAAAAAAATTATTACTATCATATTTGAATATTATATTCAGTACTGAGTAACTTTTACCAACAAAGTTACGTCTCTAAAAACAACAGAGTTATTTAGGTGATCCATTTAATTGCCCTATTCTACATTATATTATATTATATATTACACATCAAGATTTAAGATTTAATCACTGGAAATTAGAAATAAAGTCCTCGACATTGTACAATAAATGGAGTAACTCGTAACCTCAAAACCAAAAAAAAAAAAAAAAAAAAAAAAACTAGAAATAAAATTTTCATACTTGTCTCGATCTTCCGGACCCAGAGAATCACGCTTTGGGATTCGTTTCTGAGCAGCTATCGTCCATCGAGATCGCGTTTGCTCTTCCCTTCGCCGCCAAGGACCGTAAAAGAGACGCGTGATCGTATGTATTATTCACGGTGGACGCGAAAATCTTCGCATCATTGCGTGGATAGAGGAACGCGGAGCAACGGTGTGCGGCATCGTCGCGCGAATTCCACGATCCGTGTTCCATTTCACGAGTGTCGGACGGTCGAATAGAGGTTAATTCGAGAATTCGAAACCGGCGTGGACCGAGAGGCGAGAATGAATACGCTCGGGGGCTGGAGCACGAGCAATTCCGCATCGTCAAGCAAATTGCACGCTTGTTGACGTCACGTCCGTTTCCGTCGTTGGCCGATTGTTACTGCTTTTCAATGATAGCCGCCGTTCACCGGCACTCGCCGTCCACCGATCAGGGAATGCCGCGCCGCTTCCGATCTCTCGTGCTCTCGTTTCTATTTTCGCCTGCTTATTTCGCCTGCGGTTTGCCACGCCACCTATCGAAAATTCTTCCCGAGGAATTCCAACTCGTTCATACGGAAAGACGAAACGTAGATTTCATTTGAAAAACATATATCGTTGGTAAATATATAATTCGAGGAATAGTTAACATTCTTTGCAGACGCGTTAAAATATTCTTAGAGAGATTCAATATTTTTCTTTTCGGACAATGTTTGCACAATATCATTGTAGCATCTATGTATTATATATAAATTGTGATTACAAAATTTGTAATCATAAACTATCTTTTGTGGAAACATAACGTTGATTTTTTTTTAAAAAGAAAACCTTGAGAATAATTATTCTTCAGAAGCGTGTATTATAATAAAAGAAATTTAACTCAGCGTAAATATAAAATATAGAATGTTATAAAAAAATACTTTACTGGAAAATAGTTGATATCCTCAAAAGAGTTTAGTATATTTCTTGGAACAGTGTCTACGAGAAATGGTTTAATAAATATTAATAAATATTAATGGTTT
Organism: Frieseomelitta varia; assembly: GCF_011392965.1. NCBI lineage: Eukaryota > Metazoa > Arthropoda > Insecta > Hymenoptera > Apidae > Frieseomelitta > Frieseomelitta varia. The sequence goes on from NW_025110716.1 coordinate 6,616, forward strand.
AATAAAAATTTATTATAACAGCGAGAGAACAGTGTTCTATTTATTATAACATTTACATTTATTAATAAATTACGATCACAAAAATGAAATGCCATTGAATAACAGTTAACCTCTACAAACATGTTAAAATATTTCTAAAAGTATTTAACATCAAGATAATTCTTTAAAATATTTTTAAACGAATTTCACACATTCAACGCCAAAAAAAAAAAGAGAGAAAAAGAAAATTGGGAAAATACTTTACCCAAAATAGCAATTAACATTCTCCATAGAAATGTTCCAGAAAATATGCAATTTCCGCAACACGCATTTCCTCCGTCACGACCGAATACTTTATATCCAGAAATAATTCGGATCTTCCACTCGACCAATCCAAAAATAATTAACATCGTCCTGGACACGTTCCAGAAAATAAACACACAGTTTCCACGGCATCTTCCCTCATTAACGAATCCGTAATTCCGCCCCGGTGCGGCGATCTGTGACGCGATAATTCCATGGAAATGAAATGGGGGGAGAGAAAGCGTAAGGGACGCTCGTAGCGGGAACCGATAATCGCCAGGATTCATCGTAATATTCGGAATCCGGGTAGGCCACGGATGTGCGTGATTCTCCGAAAATCCACGGCGAATAAACTGGACTCGAAATGGCGCGGATTTGCGCACGCTGGAATGCGACCGACCTCTTGACAAATCTGGCGCGCGCGGAAAACCGAACCGCGCGATCGCGGTCCCCGCGTAATCCCGGCGTGTAAGCCGCGATTAAATTTGTTTGTCGCGGCCGTCGCGTTGCCCAGCCGAATCCCCCGGCCGACCATCTAACTAAACACTATTAGAGAGAAAGGGAATCTCCTGTGGCGAATGTCTGTTCGATTCTATCATAGTTTCGTCGAGTGAGAGATTTTTTTTTTTTTTGCAACACCTTTCTAAGCGTCGCCTTTTCAGAATGTCGCGCGTGAATTTCTTTCTTTTTCTTCTACTTTATCAAAAATGTTAATTTTTAATTTTAATTTTAATTTAATTATATTTTTTTAATTTTAATTTAAAATATATTAATATATTATAAAATTATAGAATATATTATATTATGATTTATAATATTTTTTTCTTATTTTAATTCCAATTTTAATTCCTAGTTTTTTAAATTTCTTTTTTTCTACTTTATCAAAAAAGTTAATCAATCGTGCGTGCCATTTAAACCGTTTTGTAGAAAAACGGCAGAAATTTTTGAAGGAGGTATTTCAAGCTTTTCGTTACGAGGATACTCATTATATAATATATAAATTATATTTCGTAGCTGCTTCGGTTCCGACGCAGAGATACAGGTATAATTTTGCATTTTGCATATCATAATTTTGCAGGATTTATTGGGCGAAAAATTCAGTTTTAAAATATTAAATGTGATGGTGAAATCAGCTTGTAGTCTTATTTTAACAGTGAATTTATATTTTGGTAATTTCACTTCTTCTTGTGTCATCTTTTCCAAAAAAAGAATAAATCTAGAAAATGTAATTTTTATACAATTTTTCTTTAAACTTTTTACATTCGATTGTATGCATAGTACATATACTTTGTAGAATATGTTACAAACATTAAGTTACACCGTGAGTAAATCGTACTTTTTGTGTTTCTACAGCCAGATTCTTTCAACAGGAGATACAACTGTCTGACCTGATAATGTCCTGTTCCACTTGCAGTGACGGATACTCGTTCTCAAGCAAAAGCAGTTGGGCACTTTATAATTAAACAAACTCTCAACCAGAATTTCTACCGTCGCTCGAACGAATTTTATTAAAACATTAATTTCATATAAATTTCACATTAATTTCATATAAATGTAAAATCAACGTTCGAGAGAACGTTGGAGAAAGTAATTTCCGCTATCTGCGAGTAGTTCAAACCTTCGACGAACTACGAACACTTCGTTTGAAAATTTGCAAAACAGCACGCATCAATGTTTATCCCGAAGGTTCAAACAAATGTATAGAAATTTTGTATTTTCACGTTCGTCGTTCCCTATTTTTCCTCCACGTTTGTTTCACAATGGGGAAAGGGGAGGGAGAGGGAATCGAAAGCACATCCATTTTGAAAATTGAACTCGTCCGTTCTGCCGTGGCCATTATTATGCCGTTCGATTTCGCCCGGAAGCCTCTTTTAGAAACCGGTATCCCCTCGCAAAGGCGAGGCTCTACCTCCATCCTCGAACGTTTCAACAGAGACGCGGCGGCAGCCACGTTTCATTTCTTCCGTTCGACTTTTCCTCCGGCTCTGAGCCTCGTTTTTCGGTCGCGGTCTACGCAACAGAGCAAATGGCAACGCCAGCCACCCTCCGACCTATCGGCGAGTTTCAATCTTCGGGGTTTTTAAGTCACGCCTCGTGCCCACCCGTAGCCCGACGTGACGTTTCCGGGTTTCGAAATTTACGAGACGGCGGCTGAAATCTCGGGAACTCTTCTCCCGTTTCTCGCTGAGATGATTAAACGACGAGGCAGTTCTAAAAGTGATACTACGCTTCGCGGTGTTTTCTTCGACAATTGGAATCATTAATAATACCATTCGTTATCTCTCTTCTTTAATAACACTTCTTTAGTAATATTTTTAAATTATTTTCTTTCTTCACAGATCAACGTACACTAGTTTAAGTTCACGTAACTTAAATTTAAAATTAATAAAATTCCTTCTTACGGTTCTTCTTACATTTTGATGTTCCTTCTTTTAAATTTTTAAATTTAATTTAATTCAGATTTTTAATTTTTTGTTTTTCACAGATCAAAGTACACTAGTTTGAGTTCACGTTTGAACTTAAATTTGACTTGAAATTAATAAAATTTCTTCTTGCGTTTTGATGTTTCTTTTCTTAAATTTTTAAATTTAATTTAATTCAGATTTTTAATTTTTTGTTTTTCACCGATCAAAGTTCACGTTAGAATAAAATTTCTTCTTATATTTTGATGTTTTAATTAAAAAAAAAAAATTTTTTTAAAAGAAATAGACACCCTATACACAACAGTCGTCCGCACCGATTGCCGACAACGTTTTAATCCCAACACGTCCAGCACGCCGGACTCCGTGAAACATCAGGTTGTATTCCATAACCTTGAACGGAAGGGAAGCTTCTTACATAAACATGAGCACAGAGGCATCTCGCCGGCATTAACCGAGCCAAGAGCCAAGAGCCGGACAACCGTTCAACGTCGTCGTCTTTTACCTAGCGCTCCACGCGTTTCGTCGTCTTTCCACCGCTTTGGATCACGAACCGAAACAGCTGCGCGGAATCTCGAGGATCTTCGGAAAATTGCGCCGGCCTGTCCGAGATTACCTGGCCGAGCCGAGCCGAGTGAAATTAAACGGCAGACAGACGGTGTCTGCTTCTGTTGACGAGATGCACCACCGCGGGATCCCGTGCCTCTGATCTCGTTTCCCGTTCCCTCCGCCGCTGTTGCTCCTCGCAATCGCGAGACGAAGTTGTCTCGCGTCGGTGATAAGGCGCTACCGAGTGTCGTTTGCCTCCGCGAGATTTTTATTTCAGCCTCTGCCTCGAGATTACTGTCTGGCCCCTGTTGGCTCATCGAGACTTCCGGTCGACGCTTTCCTCCCTCCTCGTCGTTCTTTCTACGTATTTCTCTTGTGAAAGAGACTCGCGACTCGCTTGGGAACGAGTTGATCTCGCCGCTCTTTCATTAACGCTAGAGTCATTACCACCGGAAGCAACTGGAGTGTAAAATTGGAACGCAAACGCAAGGTGTAAAGAGATATCATTTATGGAATATAGTTATATATATATAATGAAATATCATTTGTTTATTTTTCTGATACGGTAAATGGCACGAAGTTTCACTTTTGTACGTAGATACAGTTTAACCTCTTGTGCTGGCAACTGGTTCGCGGACCATAACGAGTGACCGAACCGTACACAATAATTTGTCGCTTTCTTTTTCTTTTGAATTCGTCGTGATATGATATCACTGGATAGAAATTATTCAGAAGTGATAAATTTATTGTTTTATATATATAATATAATAATAATAAAATAATAATGAATATATATATAATATTATAATAAATTTTTTGTTTTGCTTGGATTTCATTTAAATACACTTGAAACTGAGAAAATGTTGCAATTTTGGGACAGAAAACGTGGCACGTCATTCCAGCGCAAAAGGTTAAGGAAAGTCACTCGAACGTTCAAATATTTAGGAAATTTTTAAAAAAACAGCTTACAAGCTGATTTTTTTTTTTTTTTTAATCATTTTGGTAGATCAGCGATTATTTCTACGGGATAGATTTCTGATTTTACTCAGTGTTGATTTTACTGAATTCGTAGTTATTTTATTTTGAAGTTTATTACAACTGTATATGTTGTAAACTGTTGTGTGAAGTTCACGAAGATTTTATAATAATACTGATCACATATTCGTAATTTATGGAATTATTCTTAAGACCCCATACCAGAGATTTACTGCCTTTCCTTCAGAGACAAATTTAATTTCTCGCAGTTGCAAATATCTTTCTTCTCCAGAATATAAATACTTCTAGATATTTTCTAATCTTTAATTAATTTCAGATTGATTTTAAAATAGTTTCGATAGTTTCAACGTAGAAGATTGTAGTTTCGAATTACAGTTTCAAAGACATTTCGCGACATAGAAGAAAACATGTTCTTTCAAATTAATCTTCGTGCAGTTTCACGGTAACAAGACACAACTTGAAATTCATTATTCGTTATTTTAATCAGACCTTTAGTTAGACCTGGAATTGATTTTCAAATACTTTCACAACATGAAATGTATATTGTTTCAAATTAATTTCCCTGTAGTATCTTGGTAAGAAGATACAATTTGGAATTCATTATTCGTTATTTCAATCAAACCTTTACTCAGTCTCAAATTGATTTTCAATTAGTTACACAACTATAAAAGATTATACATAGTCTCAAATTAATTTTCTTGTAATCTCATAGTATCTTAACAACAAGATACAATTTGGAATTCTCTATTCATTTAATCAAACCTCTAATCAGTTTGAAATTGGTTTTCGAATAACTTCGCGATATAAAAAGTTACATGTATCTTGAATTTAATATTTATACTGTTCCATGGTATACCTCTATATAATATAAAAGATCGTATGTATCCAAATTAATCTCCCTGCAGCCTCACGGTACGTCAAAATTCATTATTCATTATTTTAATCAAACTTACAGCTAATTTCAAATTAGTTTTCAAAATAGTTCCACGACACGATACACATGTAGTTTCAACCTGGGGTCTCAGTTTAATAACAAGCCGCAATTTCAAATTTTAAATCAGTAAACTACCGACCAAACGTGCGAACACTTCCAAAATTCGATTCAAGATCGTTCAAGATTCGCGGCCCCTTTGAAATTCACAGAATGAAGAAACAGGAGACAGGTCTGTCGAGGTTTGTCAAGGGGGAGGGACAGTTTTTAAAGGACGATCCAATCAAGCGAAATTAAATTCCCTGGTTTTCGTGAATGCCGCGCAATCGAGGTATCCGCCGACAATAACGACCCCACGAAGAAACGCATTTTCCCCCCCGAGGTCTCTCGACCTCGTCTCGAGAAAGGAGTGAAACGCAGCCAGGGAGAAGGGGAGCAAACGCGAAGAGACGCGGTGGAAAAATTCCAAGGCCACGTTCCATCGTACGCTCGTCTCTCGGAAAGAAACGCAACGCGGAAAATATTTTCGCGATGGTCGAAAGAGGGGCAAGGAAATTTCGCAAGAGGCAGGGAAGAAAGAAGGAAGCCGTGCGTGGACCAGGGGCGAAAGTAAAAAAAGGGGTGGAAAGGCTGCAGCCGAAAGGGGCCAATCAACGTCCGCGTCGACGTTCCAACCGTGTGGCAGACGCATACACGTTCAGGCAACCACGGCAGAAATAACGTAATAAGAAATAATTTTATTTGCGTCTATATGTCGTCACGTCCGAACGCCGACGTCCACCGGACGCGTCTAATTTTATTTCACGCGGCAGAATTTCTCGGCCCCGCCCGCGTCGGGAAAAATAACTTCCCGAATATCGGAGAATTAGGGGAGAGAGGAACAAAGGAACAAACAGTACGTGGTGTCGAATGTATTGACGGATCATGGAATTTCTTTGCTATTCACGCGTTGTCACTTTGTGGTAAATGGACGCGCTGTAAAGTTTTGTTTCTGGGGAATTTGTCTTTATCTTTGGGAACATTTGAGATGAAAGTATTCGCGTTTCGTGTAATAAATTTAATAGAAGTGTACGGGGGTGGTCATAAGTTAAATGTGGTCATTTAAATTATGTGCGACGATGCAAAAAATATTATTTTGCCTCGAGAAATGGTATCGAAAGGCCAACATAACTGGTAAGAATACTTTTTCCCAGAGTTTTTAACGATGTCCTTTTCCATGCAACTATGTATTTTTTCATTACATCATGTAAAAGATTTAGGTATATAAATAACATGTGCAGTCCGTACAATATTTAAATACATAACAATCCACACTCCACAAGTAAGTAAAGCAAATGAAATACTTAAAGTAACATTTTTCTTTGAGACGTTGATGTTTCTTGGCTAAGAATTAATTAATTAATTGGGCATTAATTATATATTCAATACAAAAAAAAGTTCTAGAAACACAAATCACTTGGATAGTACTGTCAGATAAAAATTCTCAAATATAATATTTGGAAAAAGATTTTGGAAAAATTAAATATTACAATATTATATTTCATACTACAGTCTAGGACGTAACATGCGTAAATCAATCTGTACAAATTACGTAACTTCGTGAAAAAAAGTCTGTTACATATCACGTATGTATTAATTACCAGATCGACACGCTAATCTACAGGTAACATCCGGCTGGTAAAAATGACGAGAAACCGGCTGCTGCGTCGAAACTTACGCGTAATAATAAAATCTACTGCGTAATAAAATCAACCGGCGGAAACTTTACGATTATAGATTACCAAGAGGAAGCCGGAGGGGTCGTAAACGAGTCGGCTAACAAGTTTCCAACTAAATTCCAGACGATACAACAATCATGAACGCATCGGGCAAGGGATGGTCGGGAGGTAGGAGAGCAGCGTCTGGCGAGGCTAAGGAAATAACACTGATACTGGCAAGAACAAGCTCGCCATTTCCGCTCGGTGGACCCATTAACGTTCCGTAGCGTAAGAAGAAGAAGACGACGACGACGACGACGACGACGACGACGAAGAAGAGGAGAATGAGGAGGAAGAAGAAGCCTTGGAACGAGTGGTAGGAAGCCGGTAAAAGCGACGAAATGCGAAATTAACTGGGAACTCTTCGTTGCCGGGTCGCTGGGTAAGTGGAGGGCGGTTTTGGCCCAGAGATGGGAGGGAGAGGGGGAGGAGGAGGAGGAGGAGGAGAAGAAGTCACTTTGAAAGTCAAATAAAGTTTTAAATTCTTAAACACTTTATTGCGCTGGCCATTTAAATTTGAATATCATTCGATTACGCTGCCACCTTGGCTGCTTCTGCCCGTCAGAACACCGCATTCAAATTTAATCTCTCTTCTCTTGGCCCTTCTCTCCGCCGGCGGCCGAAGCTTTCTTTATCGATGCCTCCCTCTCCTTCATCTCGTCGAACGCTCTTCGTGCGTGTCCGATAATGCTTGTCGATAACCGGCGTCGTGATCCTTTTAGACGAACTTTTCGGTATCGTAGAAAATCGACCGAACTGGATCAAGATTAAATAGATGAAAATCATAGTACGATGCAACTTTACAACGTAAAATTTGCTCTGTTAAATCGAGCATAATACAATTACGTGCGAAATTTATAATTTCAAAGAGTCAGTTGTAAAAATTATAACCTGCGTTATAAGCCTAATCTCCAGAATTTTATTCAATTCCTGTAGATGCATCTTCGTTCACACTTTATCGAGGAAATAAGCAAATTTATAACTTAAAAGACTTAGTTATAAAACTATAGCCGAATCGTCTTATTTTATTCAAAACACTTCGTCGAGGAAATGAAGCAAAAGATTCCTGATGTAACGAATTTTTATATAAACGAAACGTCGATATTATGTGGATTATTACATTGGTAAATGAATTGTTATATTAGCAACGTAAGAAGGAGAGAAAAAGTTAATGGCAGGTGAAATAAAAATTTTCTCACTGAAAATTAATTAATCTCTAAACAGGACGTTTTTCAATTGGGGCGAAATTTTGCAAATTTTCTTTCGTAAATATATATTATAAAACATCTCGTTAAAACGCGGGTAAGTACGATGAATTACGGAATAACGATCCTGTTATAATAAATCTTGTTAAAATGTGAGTGAGTAGAATGAATTACGAAATATCCTGCGAATAATGAAGCCAAACGTTTACAAGAATATCGAACATCGTCCGTGATTTTCTATTGCATACATCAAGAAACAAAGTAATCCTTCAAATTAACGCAAGTGGATGCCGACACAATTGATTAAGAGATTGTTCGAAAGCAGATAACTCGTCGTCATTTACGTTATTTCATAGCTTTACGACAAACTTGGAATATGTTATAATAAAAAGAGAATCTGGCCACAGACTGATAGGACTATGTTACCTCAGAACCTTCCACAATCCGAAAAGATCACGACCTCTAACGATTTCTAAGAAATATCGATATTCGCTGAAGATTTCTATCGATTGATTTCACGCGTTGATCTTGAACGAAGACCTCGATTAGGACTGTGAAAATGCAATCTGGTTCTAGAAACGGGGTCAGAAAGAGTTTAAACAGCGAGCAGTGGCCGTTGGTTTGGGTTAAGTTTTGGATTAGTTTTTGGGTCAGGTTTTAGGTTAAGTTTTGGGTTAGGTTTGGGTTAGGTTTGGGTTAGGTTTAATTGGCCGAGGTATTCTCCGTAAATGCGTTACAACATGAAGTAGGCCATCGTGGAGGTTTTAGTTGGTAAAAATCCAACACTACCCGTACATCTCCCTCAGGATGTACGGGTGTTTTTCTAAAGATTTCCTCCACGTTAAAAAAAATAAAAAAATGAGTTAGGTTTGGATTAGGTTTGGGTGCAACGGAGCGAGCCGGCCATATAGGTATAGTTTGTGTATAATCGCGCGCGAGAAACCGCGTTTAGGATTACGAGAAAGAGTGGATGGTATCCTGGAAGAATAGTTCGCGCTCGGAGAAAGGGTCGGTTAACGGTAAACTCAGGAGAGGAAAGTTCGCCCCGGTATTTCGCCCAGTATTTCTTCCGATTTGTTCGCAAACACGCAGTCTGAAATAAGATGGGGAGAAATGGGGAAAAATGTGTCTGAGATTCATTATACGCGAATATTACTTGCGAGATGATTTGAAATATCATTTACAAAACGATTTTGAACAATGCTTAACAAAATGACGACGTGAAAGTCACGAAAGTGTTTGAACACTCACCATGGAAGAACTTTCATGTGCAATATTTTTTGTAACGAAACACCATGAACGTCCTCATCGAAACAAACAGACGAGCAAGCTCGAAACATTATTTCTGCAGCTGGGTCAGAAGTCTTGTGAGATAATCGAGCGGGACGCAGTTTTCAAATGGGACACCCTGTGCATTCGTAAACAGTCCCTGCAAACGTTCGTATACTTTCACGAAGCGGCTGTATTTATCAATTGCCCGCCATACACCAAACAATTCGGAAGTTAATCCGAATAATTAAACCTTGTAACCGATCGTCACTCCGCTCGAAACACACATTCTGCCAGCACGCTGGGAAACACATTCGCTGAACGAAACTCTCGCCGGCGCGTCGACTATGACCACGTCTCTATTACACCGAAATTCCCCTCCATGAAATCTAAATGGCATAACAGATGAAATTGCACCGACGTACGTCACACGTTATACACCGGTACATCTGCATTTCAAATGGGCGTCGGGAAAGTTTTCGACGAGAATCAGCGTAATGCGGTGAAAAAAAAAAAAAAGAAAGAAAAAACAGAAGGAGAAAAAGAGAAAAAAATTGAAAAAAAAAAAGAAATAGAGGAAGGAGATTGAAGCAGAGACATCCGACTCTCGAAATGGATTGCAGGCCACGCAGACCGCGGACCGTTTTTAATCCGTTTTTCTCGCAGGACGCGCCCCGTTACGATAGCACCGGACGCCAGGCAACGTTTCGCTATTTCGTTTCTTCTTTTTCTATTTTTTTTTTCCTTTTTTTTGAGCCTCCCGTCCGCGCCAACACACACCGCCGACTTACGTTCGCGTCCCGCGCGAACATTTTTGTCGGCGATGCGGAATTTTTCAAAATACCGGATGCTTCTCGCGAGCCATCCTTTGCCGCTCGTTTGCACGCCACGCGAATGCATTTGCGGCACGTCCTCTTCGCGCGGATTTTCGTCAAACGAAAAATCAGTCAAAATCACTTCTCTTTGCCTTTTTTTTTTTTTTAAACATACCGCGATTTCGAGTTCGTTAACCTGCGTCCGAGATGGGCAGCAGGTAAATTTTGCTAAAAACAAGTGATTAAGCGGTTAATTAGGGACTAATTGGAAACTACAGTCTCTGCGGACTCGACAGTCTGTAAATCTTCATCAAGCGAAGAGTAGACAGTTTGGCTACTGTCCTTTTTCTGTAATTTTCAATGCACAGCGACTGAGAAAAGCGTTTGCACGCTCGACGAAGGATTATCGATATTTTGCTGATTGCGGACCATAACGAGTGACCAAACCGTATACAATAATTCGTCGCTCTCTTTATCTTTATCTTTGAACTCGCCGGTATGACATCACTGGATCGAAATTATTGATAAGTAGTACATTTATCATTTGTTTTGCCCGAGTTATGCTCCGAACTGAGAAAATATTGCAATTTTTGGGACAAAAAGTTCTCGACGTACATGCCATTCCAGCGCAAGGGGTTAAACTGCCACAACTACGTTTTAAATGTTCCATAATACGTTGTATTTATAAATATATACAATTTCATTCCCTAAGAATGAATTATACAATATTTCTTCACCAACTTTCTTTCATCCCTCGCTGTGCAACACAAACGCGATCGTACGTGCAGTAACGTTGTAGATTCGACGCGAGTAACAGCCCTCCCTCTCCATCCTCTTTCGTTCGCCAACGTTTATTAATAACCGCGAAACGAAGAAAAAGAATGAACAACGGGGCGGCGACGTGGCCCAGCGGACACCGGGTCCGGGTAATTCCTGTTGAAATGCAAATACGTTTTGAGTAATGCAATTTCACGTGGTTACGTAAGGTGTTCCGGGCGACGCAGGCGCCGCCGGCGAGAATTCCGCGAAAATAATCCCGGAACGCTGTATAAATAGAGTCGGCCCACTCGCCATCCACCCATCCCCCCCCCCCCCTCTCGGTTCCATAACGAAATTTTCAATTACGCGTTTGAAGAAAACCCGCGCAACGGGTTCTGATTTTGTTCTATTTCGTGCCGCCAATTCTTTCTCTCTTTGCTCCACCCTCTTCAACCACCCCATTCGTTTCTCTCGTTTCTGTTCACCTTTTTTTTTGGGGAGGGGGGGGGGGGGATGAACTTTCTTCTGACTGTTTTGGAGATTTTTACTTTATCCTTTTGTTCGTTGATGATACGCGGCTATCGTTCATAAAAGTTACTGGGATGATTAAATCAATTTGTAGCGCATTCACTATGGTTATTGATTATAGATAAGGTGTGGCAATCTTCATAGCGATTTGATATATTATACAAATATAATATATAATCGAAAAGGGAGAAAGAATATATTTTCTTTCGTTAATACATTTAATCTTTAATCGATTTTACATTTTATCCATCACTTGCTTTTTTTTTTTTTTTTTTTTGGTGTCAACGTTACTATATGTATTTAATATTTAATATTATTACATTATAATATAATATATTATATAATATATTATTTAATATAATATATGTATTTAAACATTATAATATATGTATTTAATATTATTACATTATAATATATTATATTTAATATTACCATTTGGTGAGTTGCAAAACAAATAAATGAAGCTGTTAAACAAGAGAGAACTTTTACCGTCTCTCTGTTTGCATGTCCTGAATGTGCCAAAGGCTTTCTCTTTCCGATCAAACCGAGTTTGAGGACGTAATAAAAAATCGCAATCGTAATAAAAATCGGAGCAAAGGAGCGATCATCGTTGTTGTAACATTTATTCGCGATTCCCCAATTAAATCTCACCTCGACGAAAATAAACGACTTCTGACAGGCGGTGTAACTGGCCCGGCATTTCTTTTTTTTTTTTTTCTTTCTTCCTTCCACCCTTTCCGCAGCTATCACAGACAGCGCCATAAAATATGCAACGCGAGCCTAGCCTCCAGCGAGCACCGTCTAGCTCGGGCAAATTGGATTTCCCAAAAAATAGCCGCGGACTGTTTTCGACTCTTCATACACGTTTTCTTGCCTCGTTCGGCCTCCACCCCCGTCTGCCGCGCCGTTTCACCAACAGGCTGCGTGCACACCCCTTCCTCGAGCTTGTTAGACGGAACTGCGGCGAACGAATCTGCCTTCCCGACGTTCTCAAGCACGTTCCAACCAGGACCAAAGAGAAAATTGGCTTCCCTTCGAATGCAAACGATTGGACCATCCTCCTCCCATCTGAAGAAATGCAGGACCAGTTTCTTTTTTCTTCCACTGTTTTTTTTTTTTTTTTTTTTTTAATTTTGAAAGCCGAATAGTTTTCTCCTGGCTCGAGCTCGTGAATCAACTCGTGATTCGCCATGAAAAATAAAAAGATTGTAGAAAGATTGTTTAACGAAAAAGATTTCTTTTTCGGTTAAAATGGTTGTTTATGTGAAGTATCGATAAATGTGGAAGGAAATTAATTATCGTAACACGTTTATTAACAGCTATTTATTCGACATTAATTATGTCATTTATTTGTGTAAAACATAATTCTGGATCACACCACAGAGAGAAGTGAATTCTCCTATTCACAGAAGTAGTAGGTCGGGAATAATTACAAGATCACCACCCAAAAGACACAAATCTCTCATAAACTCAAGATTTTAGAAAATAAAAATCTCCAATAAATCGTAATACATTTATTAATAGTTATTTATTCGACATTAATTATGTTATTTATTTGTGTAAAACATAATTCTGGATCACACCACAGAGAGAAGTGAATTCTCCTATTCACAGAAGTAGTAGATCGAGAATAATTACAAGATCACCACCCAAAAGACACAAATCATCTCATAAACTCAAGATTTTAGAAAATAAAAATCTCCAATAAATCGTAATACATTTATTAATAGTTATTTATTCGACATTAATTATGTTATTTATTTGTGTAAAACATAATTCTGGATCACACCACAGAGAGAAGTGAATTCTCCTATTCACAGAAGTAGTAGGTCGAGAATAATTACAAGATCACCACCCAAAAGACACAAATCATCTCATAAACTCAGGATTTTAGAAAATAAAAATCTCCAATAAATCGTAATACATTTATTAATAGTTATTTATTCGACATTAATTATGTTATTTATTTGTGTAAAACATAATTCTGGATCACACCACAGAGAGAAGTGAATTCTCCTATTCACAGAAGTAGTAGATCGAGAATAATTACAAGATCACCAGCCAAAAGACACAAATCATCTCATAAACTCAAGATTTTAGAATTTAGATTTTAGAAAGACACAAATCTCTCATAAACTCAAAATTAGAAAATCTCCAATAAATCGTACTAAATTCCCTAGATTTGAGGAGACTTAAATTTCCTACAAAATCAATATACCGATTCTCAACAAAAGACAATATCTAGAAAAGCACATAATATTATAGCCATTGTTAATACACGCACATCATTAAGAGAAAAAGTTAGAAAATTAAGTTCAACCTAGGGAACCTAATCGTTCATCGTCTTAAGAAACTTTAAATAAAAGTAAGGACTCAACGCGAAAATCCAACCAAAGTTAATACGCCTCCCTTCCAGCTCTGAATTCCATAATCATACAAACTTTCCAATTAAAAGAAACCGTCCTTAACAAGTTAATCGAAACGACGCTACCTCGTTCCCTGTTTACTAATTTTAATCACGAACCTAATTACACGTTACTTAACTGGCGTTCTGCAGTTTTAACCATTCCTGCTGTTTCGTTGCACGAAAGCGACAAAGAGGGTTAACGCGATCCTTAAGTAGTAACCAAGGGGAGTTTGTGGAAGAACGGAACGAGCTCACGGCAGGCAAGAAGGCAAGCAGGCAAGTTTTTAGCAAAGGACTTAGTTTACTTGTCAAGCCTACGCTTGATTAAGGGGGTAGGATAGTTTGACATGCCTAAAAATTACGAATACTTTGGAGTGCTATTGAAAAGAAAGCGCATATTTGATTGACACGAGCTTTTATCACACGAACTATAATCAACAACATTAAAAAAGAAAAAAAGAAGTCTCTTATCTAACTTTTTAACGCATCCTCTTACACAACTTTTTTTTTACATTACCTATCGATGTGCATGATTCCAGCTAAACAGGATGTAACAAAAAGGCAAAAAAAGTTCGAAAGTAAACAATATTCTCTAGGGATTGACGATCCAACATTTTCATTTTTGTGAAAATTATCAAAATAGCAGCTATTTACCTTTGATGTATCGAAATTATGCCAAAAATTTCTACACTTTTTGTTTATGTTTTTCGAAATTGTTAAAAATTAAAAAAATGTTCCATCGTCAATCCCTAGTAACTGTTACACTAAAAGTATGTACCAAATTTCATAGTAATCGGTTATTTAGTTTCTGAGATATCTTGCACACCGTTTCTGAAAACCTAGTTTCGAGAAAAACGCGTTTAAAATTTCAGAACGTCATTTTCATCATGTATTCTTTATTTATATTTTTTACTTATATATCGCGGCTCACAGTTTCTTACAATTCACAATTAAATTGAATCCAAGTCCCCTAATATTCGATTCGCCAAAAAGTAATATTTGAATCGCACGACTTACACTTTATAATACTGCTTGAAGTCGTAAACAGCGATACAAATTCAATTATTCTGTATCCGCGGATTTATTATTACACCCCGAAATAAGTCGTTTCAAAGGCTAGGATCTTCAGTATCTTATTTCTATGACTTCAAACTACTATTGGAAACAAACAAACAAACAAAAAAAAACATCAATTTTTCGAAAATTTCAAACTATCCTGATCCCTTAAGCCGAAAGTATCAACAGGGTGAGTGCGAAGGGCGCAAGCGTCTCGTAACCAAGCGAGAAGGGGTGAAATTGAAAGAACGCACCCTCGCGCTGCCCGGAAGAGGAAGTCTGTCCAAGCATCGAGACAGCCTTCCTCGCGTGGGGGGGATCTTCCATTCGTCTGTTTGCTCCGGCTCTTTTGTTCCCTCCCCACTCCCCCGTTTTGTGACCTCTTTGTGCGTTCGTATGACGAAAGATGGAGGACTTTGGGACCGAGTGGCTTTCCGAACGACGTGATGCCTCCTCTGGAGATACAAACCGAGGGGAATTCGAAAATAAACAAGGGATATAAGTACGGAATTGAGCGGTCGCTGCAATCTTCGTCGAGTGCTTTCGTCGTGATTCTTTTTCTCTTTGGAGCCGAGGGTAGGTACATTCGGCGAGAAATTGAGGGTGAGATCAGTGAAAAGAGACGACAGTTGCGAAAGTATCAAACAGAGAAATTGTACGATTTTCTTGTGACTTTTGGTGATTTATCTTTTGACTCGTCATTGGTGATTACGCGATAAATTAATCAGATGAAAATAAGGATTATCGAACGTTCATTATTAAATTAAATGAAAAATCGAAAATGACTCACTGAAAAATAAAAGGACAGTTGAGGTGAGGATCAAGTTTTTTTCCTGATTTTCGTTTTGAATGTTCGTTATAAGTGAATTTTAATTATTAATAAATAAATTATAAATTCAGTGAAAAATCAAAAGTGAATCACTGAGAATAAAGCGACAATTCGGTAAGGATCAAGCTTTTTTTTTTATTTTCGTCTTGATAATTAATGTAAAAATTTAATTTGATAAAAATATGGAACTGAGATGAATGATCGTCGCAATTTTCGAACATTCGTTCATAAATTCAGTGAACAATCGAAGGTGGATCACTGAGAATGAGATGACAATTTGAAACGAATCAAGCAAATAAAATAAACAATTTTTTTTCCCGACTTTCGTCATTGATCATTACGTGATAATTTAATTCGATGAAAATTGCAATTAAGAGCTCGCTGCAATTTTCATCGAACGTTCTCGTCGTGACTTTTGAAAGTAAACGCACGTTCTAAGTGAATTACTAACGATAAGAATGATACAACAATTCAGAAACAATCGATTTTTGTTTTATCTTCGTCATTAAAAATCACGTGACAATTTGACATACACAAAAATATAGAATCGAATGATCGTTGCAATCAACGGTCGAACGTTTTCGTCGTGATTTTTGGAAATGAGAGCACGTCAGTGAAAAGGAATCAAGGATATAGTATACACAGTAATATTCTTTAAAATTCGCCAATTTTCACGCCTTTACGCGAAATTTCCAACTTCAATGAAATATTTAACGGAGAAAACCAATTCCTACCCAAGTTCTATACCTCTGCTCCACTTCGTAAGAATATGAAATTGCACGAGCATTCGCAATCTAACAATTGAAACGGATCGTTTCCAATAGTCGCGACAAACATCTCCTATCATTCGTGACTGGAACCGCAGCGGAGATTTTTCTGCAGCTGCTCTCGTCGTTTCAAAATTGTATTGTCTCGCGTGAACGATCTCCCCTCTCGATCGAGACACCTTCTTTCGAGCGTCCCGTGAAAATTGGCCGGCAATTTCCCGACCGACTTTCCAGGGATAACGCGATATCGACGAGACGATAAACGACAAGCGACAAACGATAAACGCTCGACTCGCCAATCAACGGATCGACGCGCGCCGATGGAAAATTATACGAAAGGAGGGGGCGGTTCTCGCACGTGCTTGTAAATTCACCGTGGCAACGTGACCAAAATTGCGAGCAAATTACAAACGGCAATGACGCGTTCCACTCGCCTCCGCGTCGCGGCTCACCGTTTCCCGTTTTATTAGATAACTTCTCCTATAAACGGGCCCGGCCGCCCGGCTGGGATATTTATTATGATTTCGCAGAGCCGCAGGGGGGGACAGGGGGCCTCGCGAGAACGCCATTGCGCAGCCTGCTCGAGGGTGCAACGGAGCGAGCCGGCGAGCGAGCAACGCGAGAGGTCGCGAGTGCTCGCCAGCTGGAAACCCAACTGCCGTTAATTTCCTCTCTCTCTCTCTCTTCGTCTCTGTGATCCTTTCGTTTTTTATTTTTTTTAAGAGCCTTCGCCTGTTCGCGGTGGAGAAATCATGCTTCGCGAACGCGCGTCGGAAATTTTCGAACGAAAGACGATGTTCGAGAGTTGGGAAATTCGAGGAAACGACGAGGAAACAGGTGAGATCTTGGATATCTCTGGTTTTATCCTAGCTTTCGAAAAGAGAAAAGAAAGAAAAACGCAGAGACTGGCTTTGATGATCACGAATTCCCAACGTATTGTATTGTAAACAATAAAATAGCGAGGAAAAAATCGTGCAGCGAGTCTTACGAGGTTGTTGCAATGTGAAAAATTTCAATCGTCAAGATAGTGGAAAATTCTTCTTACACGCGTTTGAATTTTTACAATTTCCGAGAGAAATGTGTCCTCGGTACGCGACGTAATATCATTTTCGAAAACTCACGACAACGTCAAAGTACAAGCTTCGTGCTTCGAAGTGAGACCAAATGGATCGTTGTCGTGATCTTTGTTCTACTAAAGTTCAATATTAGTTTAAATTGTCGAAACTTTGTCATATAGTTATGCTCTTCTGTGTGCCTTTTGATATCTACGTATCTATTCAAAATTACATTTAATTTTATTTAATTGTATTCAAATGAAATTTAACTGTATTTAGTTGCATTTAAATATAATTTAATCGTATTTAATTGTATTTAAATTAAATTTATTCAAAAATACATCGAACATTCCTCGAATCTTTGACAACTAAGTCGATTATGATATTCACTCTTATGTTTTATGATATTCTTAATACGAGCTAAGTAGGATTATTATTCGAAGAAACTACTACGGCCTGTCTCTATGAAATTCTCTAACGCGAAAGTTTCGAAAGAAAAGGCAGAACGAAGAGTCGATAAACGAAATGGGGGGCTGGGTTACTTCGACCAGGCGACCAGCTAATCGGCCCAGATGGCCCGTGAGGACCCAGCCGCCTAATCGCGAGCTAATTCAAAGTTATCTCGACGAGAGTCGTCTAGTTAGCATAGAGAGGCGATTATTTGCGGAATACGACGCCGACGTCGAACTATACCGGCGACAGGGACGAAAGAAGCACGCGTGGGACGTTGGTTAAAGAGGTAGGGCACCGTCCGGGATCCCGTGGAGGGTCGTTGAGGAAGTCGTTAGACTGAGAGAGCAGGCGAACGTGAAACGTGGAAAATTTAAATTCGGTTAGTTGACGAGGGCACGGGATAAATACGATGGAATAGTTGACGAGTGAAACGGGAAAGGAAATGGGAACAAATGGGATCGAAAAAAAAAAGGGGGGAGGAGACAAAGAGACGCGTGAGAGAACGAAAAAATTAGTACGACTGGATTAGAGATAATAAAAATACTAATTAAATGGAGAAATAAAGGGAAAATAAATAATAAACGAAAGTAGAACAATTGAACTTAGATATTAAAAATTAGATTCTAATTGGTCGAGACGCGGGACCAGAGAAGAAAAGTCGATAAAAAAAATCACGGGGAACATGAAAGAGAAATTGAAAAGCGACGGGAGACGAACGAGAAAGGGGGAGACATGAGAGAGAAATCAAAAAGACAGGAGAGGCGAGGAAACGGGGAGCAAATGAAATTGGGCCAATTGAATTAGAAGTCAGAAAATTCCAATTCGACTAGTCGATTGAAGCGCACGACAAAGAGGAAAGGTCAAAGAGAGAGAGAGAGAGAGAGAGAGAGAGAATGGAAAAAATCTTGGAAAAGAAACAAACGAAAGCGTTCGGGAAACGTATGAAAGAAAAATCGAAAGGGAGAGAAAGAAACGGAGAATAAGTGAAGCCAGAATAATTGAATTTAAAATTCAATTAGTTGACCAAGGTGCAAGAAAGAGAAAAAGAATCGATAAAAAAAAAAAGAATAAAAAAAAATTACAAGAAAAAAGAAAGAAAGAGAAATTGATCAGAGAGAGAAAGAGAGAAACAAAAGTTACAAAAAGAAGAAAAAGATATAAAAAAAGAAATCCAGAGAAAAGTAGAAAAAGAAAGCAAGAAATAAATTGAAGTGAACGAAATATGGATTATAACTATCTTCTGAGGAGTTACCGAAGAGTCAAATAGTTCTGGTTCTAATGGTGTGTTTCGCTGAATCCGAAGCAGCGGTTCCAGAACCTTTACAGTTGAACGATACGTTATTCGTCCAGTTACGAGGTACTTGCAAACTGAACGTATCTAAAATATACGTACTATTACCAGAGTTGATAGTGTCCGCGCCATCGTCCAGTATCATCCTCGATATATTCACTAACGTCCGGGTTAATAGCTACTGTACCGGCCATTGCGGCTACGTAATGTTCCAAGAATACCAAGGAAGAATTCCTAAGTACGTCGTATCCACTGTTCGAGAGCTAGGAAGAAGATTTATGGGAGGAATGTAGATTTAGTTGTTGATTTACAATGTAATTACAAATATATATTCTCTTGACCAAGTGATTGAGATTAATCAATTGTAATATAATATAATATAATATAATATAATATAATATAATATAATATAATATAATATATATATAAAATATATATTTAATATATATATATTTATAATATAATATATATTTAACATGATATAATATTATAATATTATATTACAATATATAAAACTTATTGTAATATTATTATATAATAATATAATAAATAAATAATATAATATAATAAATAATATATATAATATAATATAATATAATAATAATATATAAAATTTATTGTAATATTATTATATATTATATATAATATAATAAATAATAAATAATATTGTAATATTATTATATATTATATATAATATAATAAATATAATAAATAATAATAAATTAACACGTTAATATATTATAATATGAAAATATATTGTAATATGAAATTTATACGATGGCAGAAAAATACGTAGATCAACAGAGAAAAGAAACAGAGGAAAGTATCTCACAATTGGCAGAAAATAGTATGTAACTTCGTGGAATAGCATCTTGTATACAATCGTGCAATAAAATTAACTTCTCCATTTCTCAATTTGCACCTTATTGTACAGTTTCTTTTCTGCTCACTGCCTCACTGAATTTACGTAACGTGCCGTATTTATTCATTCAATTGATCTCCTATCCTAAACATTACATCATATATTCCTATGTTTATTATTCTCATCTATCACTATATTTATCTATCACTACCTTCGTCACACTCAGCTTGTTATTTACCACTGTAATTATTAGATTTACACTCAGATTAGTATATCAATTTGATTTAATACATCAATACGCTCATCTTATTTATCTTTAATATTATTTATCTTCAATATTGTTCACGATTTTCACTTTGACGCTGGCTCTTGTTACTGTCCCCCTTTTCATCTTCCTTGTGCAAGAAGAGCCCCCCCCTCCTTTCTCCCGTTTATTTTCAATCGAAATAAATTAAAACTTCCCAAGAACAGAGGAGAACACATTTGCCAGGAAGTGGCGTGTAATTTCACAGAACAGCGTCCATGTACAATTACTCTGTCTATCTCTACTCTACTCTATCCATCTCTACTCTGATCTATCGCCACTCATTCGAGTTCGGCGACTCGATCGTCAAACGATAATATCCAACTTCAAGTCTCTCGGTGATAATTCGTTGCACTCCCCGAGAACGCTTTCTCAACTTCGATCGGTATCTCGCGACGAGATCGAGCAAAACGAGGCCGAAGATGTTCGCGAGATCCACCGCTATCTTCCGTGAAACATCGCTCCATCGCCGTCTACGGAGCAACGAACGTTTGCCGGCAATCCCAGGCAGCCGTGCAATTATTCAACAGCAACAACCACCTCCCAGACGGATCCGGCGAAACCGTTTATTGCAACAATCTGCGTTCCCGGCCGTGCGATAGATCAAGCCCGCCTAGGTGGATCTCGACCGAGAGATCACCGTGATTTCCACCGGAGGGCTGAGATCAACGACTACTGTACGTACGTACGTAGTCGTTGGCCGCAATCTCGCGGGCCTCCGCCATGTTTGTTGCCGCCGTGAAGCAGCTTGCTGCACAGCAACGTGCGTGCGTGTTGGTTGCTGATGTAAAATTACGGGGAGAGGTCGTCCTTACCGAGAGAGACGCTTCGTAAACGTGCAGGTAGAATTAATACACGAAGAGAGAGAGAGAGAGAGAGAGGAACCGAGGACTATGTATAGTTGGCTGCGTGCAGATATGGTTAAGGGCGCGTGCGGTTCGAAATTGGTTACATGCATGAGGAGGTGGTTGCAACACTAGCACGTTGCACCAGCGTCTTCCATTCTCTTCCTCTCTCTCTCTCTCTCTCTCTCTCTCTCCCTGTCCGACGCACGATAATACCGCCCCTTCTTGTCGGTATCGATTAAGCATTATCTCTTAACTATAACGCCCGGTGGAAACCAACGTTCCTCGTTAGCCTACGCTCACTATGTATAGCGCGGCCGAGTCTCCTTTGCTTGGAAATCTAGACAGTGCCGCGAGAGAGAGAGAGAGAGAGAGAGAGAGAGAGAGAGAGAGAGAGAGAGTGAGTCGGCCAGATTCCTGTCGTAAGAGACAGCATCACGCAAACCGAATTCGCCGTGCCTCGCTATCGATAAACCCCATTGAACGTACCCCAGTCTCTCGTCTAGCTCGCGTTGATTGGGTTTACCTCCATACTCTCTCTCTCTCTCACTCTCGGTAATTAGAGACGTTTGGTTTCGTCTGCTTGGGGAGAATTAATAACAGGATTGGCGGATACAAGTTACTTGCAACCATTCGTGTTTGAAAGATTTTTAAGCGACGAGAGGCGACGTTTCAATCGATCGTGAAAGATCAAAATTGACAGGTTGTGTTTTCGTTTTTGTTTCTGTTTTTAAGAATTCTGTTCAAGCTCATATATTTCGTATTTAAAAAAAATTATAAAAAAATATCTGTTTTGGTGAAATTTTTTATGGAAAAAAGTGCTGCATTTTTGAGCAATATACTCATTACAAATAATCGAGGATATTTTCAATAATTTTGACGAATAGAAAAATTTTCATCTTTGTACTTTACAAGTTCTGGAATTTTTATGGAAAGAAGCGTTGCGCAACCCGAACAGATGGTTTAGAATCTGTTATAACGACAAAGTTCCATGGAAAGAAGTTATTTTAAAGAACGTTTAATTAAAAATTCCACTTTTCATATTCACAACGTTCGCTACAAATATCAATAATTTTGACGAACAAATTTATCTGTCAGAAAAATGTTTATTTTTATGTATCACGAGTTCTATTCTCTGTGAAACTTTTATTTCTAAAAAAACATTTGTTTATAAGTCTTTATAGTATTAATTCACAAGTCTCATCGAGGCTTGTAACGTATGAATACTTTTGGAAAAACATATCCGTTTGAAAGTCCCTCGACGATTTTCGATCGCTGGTAAAAATTCATTTCGAAAGGATATTTAATGAAAAATTCATTCGGCAAGAATTCATATTTATAAACGAAATTCCACATGCCATACGAAAGAATTCCATTCCGCATGGACTTCATTTATTTGAAGCGAAAATTTTAATCAATGCCCGATTAAATGAACTCCCGCTGGGGAGTTTCGAATTCACTTATTTCAATCTGAACTCCAATTGTACGAACGAAAAATCGCTGGCAGCGGGTAGAATCAACCAGATTCCAATTATACAAACTATTTGTCCCACACAACGTGAATTTATGTCAATGAAGTTTCCCCGCACTTGCACGATTATCTATCCGATGTTAAAGAATCGTTTCTATCGAACATGCAGAATAAAACGAACAACTGTTCTAGATTAAAGCGAAGAAGACCAGGAACGTCGAATACTAACAACTACTTTGAAAATTATAATTGAACACAGTTATGAATGAATCGAGAAAGTTTCAGATTTAACAAGTTTTTATTTGAAGTTTAACGTCATTAAAATTCTTGGACGGCGAAACATTCTTATCGATATCGACTCAGTGCTCGCACCAAGACTCGAGGTACTTTTTCACCAAGGGCAAACTCCATCTATTAGCACGTGAAATATCAGAATTTATGTTCGTTCGAGCGTTGATTTGTTTCCGTTGTTGCTCTTTGATTGGCGATTGTTTAGTATGTTTGGAGAGCTTGTTACATTCTGCATTCAGGAAAGCTGTTCTCTAACGAATTTTTCAACGATTTTCTAATATTCGCACACTCGAAAAACTGTCTTCAGAACTTTGTGACCACAAACTGAATCCAGCTGGATCGAGTGTTGGATCAAAAATGATTCAAAAATAAAACGAATAAATTCTGATTGTTACAAGTCCGAATTTAAGTAAATGAAATCTGATCGCGATAAATGAATTGATTTCACAATTAATTCGCGATTAATAAATTGCTTTAGAGCTCTGTTATATAGCACAGTAATAAAAATCTTCGTTTCTCAATGAAAAATTCGCCTCTCGTTTGCACGCGAGGAAAAAAAAAAAAAAAAGAACACGACCTAACGATACCAGATTAAGAAAGCATCGAAAATCTATTGGAAAACTTGAATCCCTCCTTCAGAGCAAAGGAACCTTTCGTTTCTTCGAATGGAAAACCAAGGTCTCCTCTCGCGACGATTACGCGTGGCCAGTTTCCGCGAGCTCGACAGAAGGGAGAAGCTTCGCCAGGAAGCATTTCACAGGCTGGCGAATCGGTGTCGCGAATCGGGTGGCTGGCACGCACTCGAATTTCGTTTCCACTCTGGCGAACAGTTTTCCCTCTGGTCTAAGGCGGATCTTATCTAGCGTGTTCGTTCGTCGTTGTGCTCAGTGGGTCGAGTGGAGCACGGTTAAGAGGACCTCGTTTATGTATAATAAGCTCAGGTTAGGTATCCACGTCTCTTCTAGGCACCACTTAAGTACGACTCATCCCCTCTCTCTCTCTCTCTCTTCTTGCTTCGGCCAGATGAAGCCCCGATACGAAGAGATAGAGAGAAGAGGCCGTGAGATCTCGCTGTGAAGAGGCCCTTTAACGAATAGACCATAAGCACGAGCACTCGGAAGGAATAATTTTAGCTTCGGGTGACGTCGATGCTCGGAGCACGTGCCATCGGAACCGTGCTAGCGAAATTTTCCCTCCACGATGGCCGAGATTGGTGATTTCCTCGAGGCTGCTCCTCGTCTTCTTCTGTCAGCGTAACAGACAGACAGCTGGCACGCTGCCAGCTCTTTATTCGTTAAAGAAGAAAATGCGGAAGGATAGGAATATCCAATAATGATTTACACTTATCGTTAGGTTAGATTTCGATTTTCGCACGCCACCGCCTTGCTTTTAATTTCGATTGTCTCGAGACATGGACAGGGTTTAACCCAGTGCGCTGGCAACTGGTTGCGCGGACCATAACGAGTGACCGAACCGTATACAATAATTCGTAAGTAGTTTCTGTTTCTTTTGAACTCGTCGGTGTTATGATATCGCTGGATAGAAATTATTAAGAAGTAATTTATCGTTCGTTGTTGAAAATAAGATACGTCTTAAACAAAATCAATCTCTATACAGAAATCAATCTCTTAGAAGAAATATGCATATGAACGCGTGAAGTGTTTAAGGTAAAGAATTAGGGGACTTGGGTCCACTGCATCTTATACCTACTTCGACACTTGAGTTCTGTCTCTCGTAGAGAAAAGTTCCAGAGCGATCGATATACCTTCCAGTGAAATAAAGTGAAAGTAAAATCATAAAGTGCAGTAGATAATTTCTTTTGCCCATAATTCCCAATATTCGTTTCGCCTGGGTTGCATTTAAATATACTTAAAACAGAAAAGAATTTTGCAATTTGGGAAACAAAGACATTCTTGACGTGCATCATGGCAGGAAGTTAACCTATTAGCTGTGGTGCCGCTTTTGAAAGTATACTAATCTACATTGTGTCGCTGGGATTAATTATGCATGAGTCGTTCTAAGGTAGTTTGACCAAAGTACGAATAGGGAAGGATATACAAGCGCTGCAGAAAGGATAATAAAGGATGCAGTCACTAAAAGACTGAATGATATAAAACAAAAATAATTTTTACAAGCCAACGAGAATCTTTGTAAAAAGTTAGATTAAAATATGATAAAATAAATTAATTAATTTATATAATATAACTTGATTAATTTAACAAACAGATTACACAAACGTTTCATTATTCGATTCTCTCTGCGACAACAATCTCGTCGATTACTTCTCTTCGAATCAACGAGAGCCATGAAAGATTAAATTAAAAGATGCGATCAAAGAAATATATTCGACATACATTGGACTGTACGATATTATTGTACAAGTTAGATCGACTAAATTCATAGGTCAGATTAAACAGATTGGACAAACTCGTAGATTCATACGATTGAAACATAAAATCAGTAAAAATAAGTAAAGCACGAAACTG
Source organism: Frieseomelitta varia (assembly GCF_011392965.1). NCBI lineage: Eukaryota > Metazoa > Arthropoda > Insecta > Hymenoptera > Apidae > Frieseomelitta > Frieseomelitta varia. The sequence continues at coordinate 32,244 of NW_025110716.1, forward strand.
AATTTCAATAATCCGACGTGAATTACTGTTGTCATCTACGTCTACCCCTGGTCAAGCTCGATTAACGTTAAAAGACACTTTTCAGTCTCATTTTCAGCAATCCCCGCTGGACGAATCGCCGTACCGGTGAATAGGGGACAAACGAGCGCGAAGGAAAGTCGAAATTCGCCGAGTGGTCGGCCAGGTTCGACCCGACGTTCGAAAGAAGGGTGGATTTGAATTCCTACCGGATGGGGGATTATCGGTCGGTCCCCGAAGAAAAACGAACCATTCGCGGGATTAGAATTCTACCGCTCGGTAGAAGCTTGCTCGAGAGAGGAGAGAGCCGGACCGCGCCATTTCGGTCGGATTTGAATTCTGCTCGAGCTTCGTCGGGGGTTACCGCGGGGTAAAAAAAAAAAAAAAAAAAGAAAAAGAAAAGGAAAAAGAAAATCGACTTCGGACTCATTCCTGTCACCCTCCCCTTTCGAAAAAGATTCTACCTTCGCGTTTTCTCCATCGACACTGTCCCGTTTCTCTTTTCTTCTTCGTTCTTAGTCGCGGGCTCTCTTCTCTCGAAGAGTTCTTCGTTCTACCGCTCCGATTCACCTCTCCCCACCTTCATCGGTTTTCGCGAGGCTGCGAACATTTTCCCCGGGCAACGTCAGTAATAGATTCATGGTGTTTTCATGCATCGTGAAAATACGTAAGCTCCTCCCTCTCCAGATTTCATAATTCAACGCGACCGGCTGCGATCGAAGCGCGAGCTTGTTTATTTTTTATCGCGTTCGATTACCCATCGTTCTCGTTTTTTTTTTTTTTCTTCCCTCCCCTGGTTCCATCCTCTGCACCCTCGATCTCCTCCTCGCCTCGTATGCACGTTGAATTATTAATTCGATCTCGCTAATGTCAACGTTATCTTCTCCCCTTTCTTTCTTTCTTTTTTTCTCTTTCGTTTGTTTTTTTTTTTTTTTTAATCCTTACGGTGATTAATGGTCCCTGGCGATGGTTTGTCGGCTAGACGTAATGAAAGTGGACGAACGCGTTGTTTCGTTACTCAAGCGCGGACGATACGATTTATAATTACGAGTGTCTGCACACTTTCCGGCAGAAAGAGTTTTTGATCGAGTCTTTGGAAGTATTAAAAAGAAAAAAAAGGAAGAAAACACACGAGGTGTAAAATTCTGTCGTATATGTTTGATAATAAATTTGAAAATAGATTTTGATTAAATTCCGCGAACGTGGAAGATTTCGATGTTGTTTCTCGATAGTTGCGTTCGATCGGGAATATCTTGCCAAGCGCAACACGATAATACGCGACGAGGAATCTCGTAATTTCAATCTCGCGTAATAATTCATATTTTAGTTATTTTCCTGTGAAATTTAAATAAATCCATGATACACACAGGTACAATTTATGTTTTTATGATTGCCGTGCTTTGTATGTTTCAAACAAAATTAACGATATTAAAATATAATGAATGTTTTCATCATAGAGTAAAGATTCGCAGATGTATTTTTCAAATTATAGAAATAGATGAAAGTAACTCGCCGTTAGATAATTTATTAAATTATTATACTTGTTACTTTTATCTATATACAGTATATAATGTATCGCTGAAATTCAATGATTTTTAGTAAGTATACTTACCAGAACAGACACACATTTAAAAAATTTGATTCTTCAGTTTTTACTTTTGATTTTTCATTTTCATTTCTTTTCTTTTCACCCTACATACAATATATGTATAAAGTATCGTTGAAATTCAATAATTTCTCGCAAGTATACTCACAGAAGTTAGGTATTTCAAAAAACTGCGACAAGAATCTGACTTTTTCAGTTTCACTTTCGATTTGTTTATTTTCGCCTAGATGCAATATATATAAATTATCGTTGAAAAGTCAACAATTTCTGGCAAGTATATTTACCACAAAATAATCGAGGTTAAGTAACCATGCTCTAAAATGTGACAAAAATTTTGATCCCTCTTTCTTATTTCCCATGTTTCAATTTTCTCTCGGCAATACCGCTCAGCCCCCTCCACCCACAGCTTTCGTAAAAGTTTAAACGGTGGAGACTGTTTCGTGCAAAGCTTGCGAGAGTTTTCATTGAACCTTCGCAAAGTCCCAAAAGCCTCGTCGACGAGACAGCTTCCCGGATTCGTTCCTTTGCGAAGAACGGATGGAAGGGAGGAGGGTGTATCCCGTAAAGGCGACAAACACGAGAAGGGTTTCATAAGGGCTCGCGTAAGTCGAGATTCCCCTTCCCTTCCCCCCATCAGACGTGCTTTCCCGGTGGCGAGTAAATCAAAATATGAACAGACTTCTCGGCTCCGTGAGCGTGAAAAACTGGGATCGGTCGGCCGCGTTGCGTCGATAGTCGTTCGAAAGCTTTCAAACCGTTTTTTTTTTTTTTTTCTTTTCCCCCTGTCGACGACGTTCTCCGAGGCAGTCGAGGTTTTATCGATCCTCGTGAGTGGAAATTCTAATTCTGATGCGACGACGAGTTCATTATTCATTATCGCGGGGAGGCGAGGGGAATTGTTGTTCGTTATTCTGTATTCGGCGAAAGAACGAACAGAAAAGGACTTGAATCGATCCGACTCGAACGAGTCGTTGATGCACATTGCGAAATTTCATTTGGGGAACTTGAGGGAATATACTAATTTGATGGGGAAAATACGATTCGATTGTAACGGAATGACAGTAGTGAAATTGAAATAATTTAACGACGACCAAATAATCCATTGCAAAAAAAAAAAAAAAAATAGCAAAAAACGAATGGAACAATACATGAAAACAACTAAAAGCACTCGACTACACAAAAGTATCCAAGACTTTCACCAGCAAACACCAAACATTACCAACAGGAAAGAAGGAATAATTATCTCACGCCTAAGAACCGGTCCATACCAATCTGACGCATGAACACAAAATCAAAAAAAACTACAAAATGACATACAAAGAGTATTGAAATATCTCAAAAACATAAACTACTACACACATATCTAATGGCACCGTCGTCGCTAATGACCTCGCTGTCGATGCGACATTAAAGAAAAATAGAAGAAGAAGCAGAAGAAGAAGAAATAATTTAACGAAAGTCGAGAATGTATTTTACAATATATGAATATTGGAGTGTAGACGAGGTTTCGTTTAAGAAACTTGATAATAAAATATTAATATATATATATATATATATATATATAGATCGTAATTCGAATCGTAATAAAATGGCAGTAATGAAATTATCAAAGTATCAAGAAATTTCTCAATTATGTTCAAGATTGTTCGATAATATAATGTAGTATGATATAGAGTTCGACATTGTATAATATTACATAATATGCAAGAATGTTTGAGTGTCTTGATTTTAGAAAATAATTTAAGGGAGCGAATTATAATAATTTACGAAAATAATTACTAATCGTAAGATGCCGACAAACGCTTGATTGCGTCAACTCGACTTCCCCGATCATCTATTTCTCAACGATCTATTTTTCGCTCTCGTGAGTCTCTGAATTTTTTACAACAAACTCGACTCAATTTCATTCACTCTCCTTTCCAATATTTTTTAACATTGTTAACAAGTTGCGAACGTTTCATGATCTATCTTCCTCCAACATTCCTCCATAATTTTATGAAATTTAAAAAAAGAAAAGACAGAAGAAACCGAAGTATTTGTAACATTAGGTCACGACTTTTCGCCTCGGACTTTTATGCACTCTTGAAAACGAAATGAAGCGGAAGGCTAAATGGCAAATTTCCTCCTTCCACTAACTGTTGCAACGAATACACCACTCTGGATTAAATGTTTCGCACATTGGCACACCTCCCCTTGCAATGTTCCGCAATTTTCTCAAGATTTTCACAAACGCGTAAAGATTCGCAGACTAATCGTGATAGTACGACTTGCTCAATCCTTGGCGGATTGATTCGACCTCTCGTCGATCAAACTGACCGGCATATTTCCACTCTCCTTCAATTTTCAAACATCCAACGAAGTTTCCGAAACGTTCCGAAGAGAGATGCTTCTGCGTCGTGAGACTAATTCTAAGCGCGGAGGTCATTTCGCTCGATGGAGGGAGCGGCATCAACTGCTCGCGAAATCAACCGCAACACGCGTCCCTGTTAAAAATAATTCGCGGAACGAAGCGAAGCGGAGGTGAGACGGATCGTGACACGTAATATCGCGCAAAGAAAGGAAAATAAAGCGGATCGAGGAGAAAATAAAGCAGGAACAGCGGGACGACTCATCGGTACGCAGAAGGGGAGAGGAGCGGGTAGAGATATAATAATACGATCGGCGCGATCCTGTTCGCAGGAAATGCCGTTATGAATTTTATGCTTATCGATCCGTGTGATATTGCTAATAAAATGTACCCGGCGCTCCAAACGAGCTCGTTCCTGACTTTCCGTCTGATTTCCGACTGTCGTTCGCACCCAGAGCCATCCACTTTTCATGGCCCGTTCGTCATCTTCTGTGATCGATCTACAGTGGCAACGGCTCACAGTTTCCACTCGGCTCCCGGCGGGGAAATCTGTGTCTCGCGATCTTTGCCTAGTTTATATACGTGTTAAGGTACATACGTGTCCACTGGAGAGTAAAACTGTCGAAGCGAGTTCCTCTCTCGAGAGTATTTCTCGCAAATGGATACTGCTTCTTGAGAGTTACTGTCCGAGAGCATTGCTCAACTGTTTGAGAGTCGAGATCTCGCGACCTGCTCGCAAATGGACGCAATATTATACTCGTTCTCGGAGAGTATACCCGCTCTCTGAAGTCGAAGCGGTTTCGAAGTCCTGAGAGTACTCTTCTTGCTAGCAGAACAATGAATAATAAAAAAAAGTGTGGCCAAAAAGAAATCATTGAACTAATTTATTTCAATTTAAATTAGTATATAATATATATAAGTTGAATATTATATATATCCTATATAAGTTAAATATTATATATATCTATAATTATGTATACATATATTATTATATATATTATATAATTATATATAATTATATATTTATAATATTATATATATATATTATTATATATATTATATAATTATAGATATATAATTATATATCTATAATATTATATATATCCTATATATGTTAAATATTATATATATCCTATATATAAGTTAAATATTATATATAAATATAAATATTATTATATTAACCTTACATAAATTCTCTAATGACGGTGATATGATTGTACAGGGTTGGAAGGAAACTTTGTCCGAGACTATCGTAGATAGATAGATAGATGAATTCACCTTCGATTTGATGGAAATACATGTGTAAAGAATTGATTTTGACCTTGAATTTCAAAATTTTTTCTTTGGATTGTATCCCATTCTATTCACGAAGGTGAAACATTTTCAAGGAACCGTAGGTTGGAATTAGTCAATCAGGTGTAATTCGAATTCTTCACGCTCATAAAATAACAGAATCTTCACGGATCCGACTTTCGAAATCGAGTAGAATGACACAATGGTACAATTCGAGTAGTAAATGGCAAATGTAGTATAATTCGTGTACAATGATTTTTGCAGCGAGTGTTAATGAAAGTTTTATTGGAAGATGTATTGTTTACGGAGCAACATTTACCAATCATGATAATGTCAATTTATAGAATTTAGGATTTGTTCATCAGACGCGCAACATAAAAATTATTACAGGCATGCAAGTTATACAAGTCACCCTGTATATATGATTTCAGAATTCATCGCAAGGAAAAGGTATATTTAAAATTACAGTATCGTTTTTCAATATCTTTCAATTTATGGAATCGGCTAGCCATCGGATTCAATATAAAATAACAGAGATTTCTCTGAGATATTCTTTTCTACTGTCTTTATAATTAGGAATTGAACACGGATATTTTTAGAACTGACCGTAGTACTAAAGTATACCAATAATCGCAACATCCTACAGATACTTCAAAAGTTATCTATCTCAAACCTAGATTGTACATTTCCAACTTTACCACTTAACAATTCAGAGAAATTTCGTATCGCAAGAAGTCTCGTTTTGCAGACAAACTTTATTAATGTGTAATATACGAAGCACTTTTTAAGATATGAAAGTCCGGTTTCCGGCACTCAGGGAACAAGGAGTGTTAAAGCAATATATATTTTTCGTTTCAAGGTTTATGACGCGCGGACGTGACTTCCGTGCTCATATTTTATTTATTTTCGAGTCTTCGAGGATTTTTTTTATAGATATTTCGTTCAGTTTACAGCCAAGAGAATTTCCAATTTCTGTTTTCTTCTTTTGGGATTAACAGAGAATTCGAAGCTCTCTCCTTGCGACTAATTACGATTGACGCGTCAAAAAAATTATTTTCGATTTAGTTTCTCGACGTTGTATGTTGCTTCAACATCGTGAAGCGTTGTCAATGTTGAAAATAATTAAATTTTCTATTGATCAGCGATCAATCACTTGTCAAAAGTAAATAGAATTTTTGTGTAACTTATTATTATGGTTGGGAATAAATCTTCGCACATTTGTTTGAACATCCTGGAATTTTTCTTATCTTCTCAAATATTTATTCAATCCATTGCAGGCAACAATTTATTAAGAATTTATTTGCATCTAAATTTAACTAATTTATTTATATTTAAATACTAATATCATTCGTGTAATATTTAAATACTCAACTTCCTTCAAATTTCTTAGTGAAGACACAATGAAAAGATGTTAAACTTTAACCCAAATATTACATAGAAAAAAATTTAATTCATTGAAAAGAATTGCAAATGAAATATCGCGTTGACGTAACGTCCGGTTCTTAATGAGTTAATCTCGGTGAAATACATTTAATTTTCCGACTACCGCATCACAGAATCTGTGCTGCAATCATAATTATTACGTCTTTCATAAATTTATCTTTTATAGGAGATTTCCAAACGCTTTCTATCGAGATTCTCTGTTTTCTAATGAATTACAGTTTGCACGAAAATCCACGGTAACTAGTTAAAAATATTAAAAATTTTCGGGTTTTTGCAACGTTAGTTCCAAGAAGAAATCACGTTTTTTCCCCCTTTCTTTCAAATTCAACGTTCAATCAAGCTTCGTAACTCAGCTCAGCCTCGCGTTACGATCAATCGTGGTAACAACAGAGCAATCCTCTTTCCAGCGATTGTACAATCTATTCTCTGTCCTTTTCGCTGTTTCAAAAGTCACGAGACGCGACCGAGACCGAATTACGCGCGCGCGCGCGCGAGTATCACCGACGACGCAACGCGCAGAAGAAAACGAGCGAGCCGTCCTTTCGTTCAGAAGGAAATGGTGTCGCGTTGAATTAAACTCGGCAATCGCGTTGCCTCTTAAGAAACTCGCCAGCTGAAGATTCGTTTCTTAACTAAGTCAACAACACGGGGAATGGCACTCGAGGCAAGGAAACGGTTAGACAAGAACATCGACCGCGAACATCGGCGCGAAGAACGTGGTCGGTGCTCCTCGAACGAAGAAGAGGACGCTCCTCTGGCCGCGAGCACGAATATACACGTCCTGTTTCTGTACTCCCTCTCTTTCCCTTATTTCTTTTTTTTCTCTCTCTCTCTCTTCCCCTTTTCTCTTTTTGTCGTTCCTCGCTCCGCCTTATTCAGTCCCGGGATCGTAATGGAACTTCCAACTGGAACAGGCCGAGAGTTCGACCTGTCGCCGAGGGAAAACGCGAAATTTCGCCCCGTCCGGGATGTGAAAGGAGGACGAGGATTCGAAAGATAGACGCTCGGATAGCTGGAGGCCGACACCGGGTCGCGACATCTTCGAAAGAGTGGCAAAGATTCGTTGACAGGATTCTCACACGGTTGTTTCTAGATTTTTTTTCTATCAGAAGATTTTCAACAACTTCGTGCGACGTGTTCAATCGTTTCATTTCTCTGCCTCATACTGGGGTGTTTTATTTTTGTCAAATTGAAAATGACCTTGAGGCGTTGTGCGACGATCATGTGCAATAATTGTGAAAGAATGTAATGTCGAGGGTGGGAGTGCGAGAGAGAAAGAGAATGAATGAAGAGCAAGTATGCAAGTCGAGAAAATGTGCGAAGAGTGTGGATTTTTGGGCGTCGAGCAATGTGAATGATTTGAATTTAGACGCTGAACAATATGAACAGTATGAATTTGAGCGCTGAACAACGTGAACAGTGTGGATTTAAGCGTTGAGCAATGCCAACAGCGTGAGTTTGAGCGCCGAACAATGTGAACAGTGTAAATTTGAGCAGCTGGGCATTAAGAAGCGTAAACAGTGTGGATCTGGGTGTTGAATAATGTGAACAATGTGGATTTAGGTATTGAGCAGTATGAACAGTGTGAATTTGAGCGTTGAACAATGTGAACAGTGTAAATTTGAGCGATTGGGCGTCAAGAAGCGTAAATAGTGTGGATTTGGGTGTTGAATAATGTGAACAATGTGAATCCAGGTATTGAGCAGTATGAACAGTGTGAATTTGAGCGCTGAACAATGTGAAGAGTGTAAATTTGAGCGGTTGAGCGTCAAGAAGCGTAAATAGTGTGGATTTGGGTGTTGAATAATGTGAACAATGTGATTTCAGGTATTGAGCAGTATGAATAGTGTGGATTTGAGCGCCGAGCAATGTGAACAGTGTAAATTTGAGCAGTTCGGTGTTAAGAAGCGTAAATAGTGTGGATCTGGGTATTGAATAATGTGGATTTAGGTATTGAGCAGTATGAACAGTATCAATTTGAACGTTGAACAATGTGAACGTGTATTTTAAAGAATGTGAACAATGTGAATTTAGACGTTGAGCAATACGAACAATGTGGATTTGAACATTGAACAATATGAGCAATGTGAATTGAGTCATTGTATGGAATAGTATCAGTGTAGATCTGATTGTTGAGCGAAGAAGAATAGCGTAAATTACATAGAATTAAGTAGACATTATAGAGTAGAATCTACCTTCCTTAATCTAAGTATAATGTATATTATATACTAAATTAAATATTTTGTTAACATATAAATACATTCTAAATTAAATATTTACATGTTTTCGTGTTATATTTCAAACGCCTTCGTTGTTTAATCTTCGAATCTCACGTTTTAATAATTAAAAATAAGAAAAAATGTTATAAAAACACGAGATTGTAATTGCATTGTTACAGAGTTATAATAAAAATATCAGAATTGTACATGATTCGTTTCTCGTTAAAAGTTACCAATATTTAATTGCACTGGAGAGATTGCATTTATCATTAACGGTTATTGTAACTATGTATGTTATTGCATGTTACTGTAATACTATCTATGCAACTAGAGTATCAATACCGATTATTAGTTACTAGTTACTAGTTAGGTATTAAATATTAATTAGCATATCTAGGTATTAGTTGGTTGAGTGAATTTATAATAATATTGGTATTATGTTATAAGCTTTTAAACGACTCTATGTTTGCATAACATGTTCTTTGTTCCCATTTTGTAATTATAGAACACGCTTCATGCTTGTTGAAAGTGAAATAACAGAAGAGAATAAAAATGAAAAACCCTATATAAGTACAGTGAGTCTATTTTTGTTGTGTTCCTCTAAATTTTCCTTTAAATAGATAGAAATTATTATAGAAATTTAATTTATGTAATTTAGTTATACATAGAAATTTAATATATATAATTTAATTATACATAGGAATTTAATCTATATAATTTAATTCTATATAGAAATTTAATTTACACACTGTTAATAAAACAACTATCTATCATTTCATTGTGACACTTCACCTAACACTGTGACAAATTGACATCAAGGGACACAAAAGTTAAGTTGGAAAAATGGGGGACGAATGAGGGTTAATCGTATTTTGTCAGGAAACACCGAGCCAGAGAACAGAAACTGTTCGTTTCTCAAAGAGTCACGTCGGACTGTTTTATTTCATAATTTCGTTGGCGAGCAACGCGTTTCCACGGGATCTGAAGGTGGATCTGAAACGAGATTCAACGAGAAAAGGAATTGATTCGATTCCCACGATCCTGACCTGTAATTTCTTCTGCTGTTCTGGATTCTCTTGGAAAATCCCTGTTTGATCCATGAAACGTTTGATTCCTTTGTCCAATTATCGCCAGGGTTTTTACGTCGATCGTCATCTCTGACTCATATTTTTGCCCTCGCAGAATGCTCGATCGATTACGAATTTCCGAAATTATAATTATCTAAAATTATTCTGACTTCTCATTTGAAACAGATCAGTCTGGCACTCGTATTTCTCAAATTCTTTTCAAAAGTTGATTCGTTTCGAAGTTTCAAAAATCACGATCGAAACGTTTGGCGACGATTGCAAATAAATCGATTAATTTCAATTAGGAAAGACAATCCAGCGAAAAATCTTGTCTTTTGCTTCATTTTATTTTCTTCTTTTTTTTTTTGTTTTTGGAGGAGGGAATTATCTCGAATTATCTCAGATTTATTTCTCAATGTTTTCAGGAATATTTGCGTTTCAGTTTCAAGAATGACAACAGAGATTGCAAACGAAAAAATACTCGCCAGAAACAATTTGTTTCAATTAAAAAAGAAATCTAGCGAAGGGTCTTCTCTTTGTTTCTCTTCAATTCTATCGGAATTATCCAACTGAGATTTACTTTTTAATTTCTTCGAAGGTGCATTCCAGTTCCAGAAATTACAAACAAAGACTGCAGACGGAAAATAGTCGTCGTATTTATCAGAAGCAGTTTGCTTCAAGTAAGAAAGAAATCTAGCGGCGAAATCTTTGTTCTTTGTTTTTTCAATTTCTTCGGAATTACCGCGGTGAGATTTACCTTTTAATTTCTTCAGGACAGCATCTCATTAGCCAGTTCCAAAAGATACAACAGAGATTGTAAAAAAAAACTACTATCGTCATCAAAATGCGCGTTTTTATGCATTTATATATTGAATTCAAAGAAGTATGCAAAAATATATAAAATATCCAAAGTGCAACAATTGATACAGAGAATAATTTTCCATCAAGATTTCCTTTTCTAAATTTGATTCACACAGATATAAATTTCCACTTTATGATTCTGACGCGTAATGTTTTTATTTCGAATAATGTTAACGATTAGTTTTACTTTCGATTATTTAGACTCAGACTGATACAACTATAAATGATAAATCAAATGTTGGTGAAAACTAGTCCAGAATCAAAAAAAGTCGCTGTTAGTACACACGCGTCCACAATGTTAAATAATTAAGAAACTTTTTTGCGTTCTAACAGCGACTTTACGCTTCTGGACGCACCAATGCAATGTTTATACTTCGAATAATTAACAAGTTAACAATTATTTAAATTCACACTGATTTAGATTTATAACTATGATAAAATCAAATGTTAGTAAAAACTAGTCCAGAATCATAAAGTCACTGTTAATACACACGCGTCCACAATATTAAGTAATTAAGAAACTTTTTTGCGTTCTAACAGCGACTTTACGCTTCTGGACGCTCGAATGCAATGTTTATACTTCGAATAATTAACAAGTTAACAATTATTTAGATTCACACTGATTTAGATTTACAACTATGATAAAATCAAATGTTAGTGAAAACTAGTCCAGAATCATAAAGTCACTGTTAATACACACGCGTCCACAATATTAAGTAATTAAGAAACTTTTTTGCGTTCTAACAGCGACTTTACGCTTCTGGACGCTCGAATGCAATGTTTATACTTCGAATAATTAACAAGTTAACAATTATTTAGATTCACACTGATTTAGATTTACAACTATGATAAAATCAAATGTTAATGAAAACTAGTCCAGAATCATAAAGTCGCTGTTAACACACACGCGTCCACAATATTATATATTTGATTGAGAAACTTTTTTGCGTTCTAACGGCGACTTTACGTTCCTGGACGCACGAATGCAATGTTTATATTTCGAATAATTAACAAATTAATTGTTAATTTTATTATGTGATTATTTAGATCCACACTGATTTAGATTTACAACTATGACAAATCAAATGTAAGTGAAAACTAGTCCAGAATCATAAAGTCGCTGTTAACACACACGCGTCCACAATATTATGTATTTGATCAAGAAACTTTTTTGCGTTCTAACGGCGACTTTACGCTCCTGAACGCACGAATGCAATGTTTATATTTCGAATAATTAACAAGTTAATAGTTAATTTTATTATGTGATCATTTAGATCCACACTGATTTAGATTTACAACTATGACAAATCAAATGTTAGTGAAAACTAGTCCAGAATCATAAAGTCGCTGTTAACACGCGCGCGTCCGCAATGTTATATGATTAAGAAACTTTCTTGCCATTTCTATGAGAAAAAAANAAAAAAAAAAAAAAAAAAAAAAAACAGGAAAACAGCAGTCTTCATTTGCTTTGTGTCTTATCGTTAATTGAAAAACAGAAGTCGAAGCGCGCGAGGCGGCGGGGAGGGAGGGAGGGAGGGAGGGAGGGAGGAGGAGGAGGAGGAGGAGGAGGAGGAGGAGGAGAAGGAGGAGGAGAAGTAAGGGGAGAACGTGATTCAGAAACATTCCAGCTGCAAGAGAAATCTTTGGCGCGCGCTCTCGTGAGAAGCGAGAGAACGAAAACTCCGTCGTGTATCTTCTGTGATTTGCACGAGTAAATCGGCTTACACGGCGTCCTTTCCTTCCGTCGTGCTGTGCCGTCGACGTCGTTCTCCTCTCGATGGATAATGCGAACGGTACACAACGTCGCCGAGATGAGTTCCAAAGGCAGTTAATGCACCAGTAACCCTTTAAAGGTTCCAGTGCCCCTTTTCTCAGGTAGTTGCTTCTTGTGTATATATCTTGGCTCAAAAGCCCCCTTACCTCGGAACGAGACATTCGACGAAGCTCTTTCAATTATGGATATACAGCCGGAGTGAGAGAAGAAGGAGGGAATACCTACTCGCCTTTGACGATCACGGTTTGCCAATTAAATGCTGCATCAGGCCCCGTTCTTGCCCGTTTGACTGGCGATTTTTATTCTTTGCCCGTTTGACGCGTGGCCGACAAGACAATCGGGCGTTCCTTCCAGCCAGAATTCTTTCCTTAATTCTTTTTCCATCGTGTTCAGAAGCTGCCTTCTTTTTTAAACAGATAGGTCGAAAATTGGCGGAATTAATTAGATATTGGCGGAGGATCTAGGTCAGTAGAGTGGGTTGTTCTTCGTGTGGTAAGTAAGCAGAGTAATTTCCTTCGGACTCGATCCGATTTGGAAAAATCCGCCAAGTTTGATGGTAACGATTGTTAGATTAATAGAAGAGTTCAGTGCATTTCGTTTTCAACTGAGAGATTCTTTTAGATGTAATTTAGAAAATTCAATGCCTTTGAGTGTTGGTTACTTTTTGTGCAGTACATTTCTTTAGATCTGAAAAATTTTGCGAAATGATATTTGATAGTGATTGTTAGATTACTAAGAGGATTCAGTAGTCTTTTGTGTATTTCATTTTCGATCGTCGAGAAATTCCTTTAGATGTAATTTAGAAAATTGGTGAAACTTGACAGAGTTCAGAGAAGAATTCAGCGACTTTGAATGCTTGAATTTCACGTGACAAGATGTATAGAATTTCTTTTAGATTCAATTGAGAAAAATGTAGGGAGTTGAACTGATAGACTGTCTTCTTTTTACGCGGACTGAAATTTATACTATACTGCGAATAAATCTATTCAGTCAATTCAGTGACCTTGAATATCTTGTTTTTTCACGTTTTCTAGTTTGCAAAGATAATTTAGGAAATACAGTATCTAGCAATGAACAGTAACTTTTAGTTTGCAGAAAATTCTATTTCACATGGTAAAACATGTTTTAGAAGGAAAATTATAAAAAAACAGAAAATTATAAAGATAGAACCAATAGAAAATAAAACATAAAAAGATTCTTTTAACACTCGTACTTTGATCCTTCAATTTTCAACAAGTATCTATAAGTGTTATAGTTCACTTATTATATTATGACATAGTCAAATGCAATAGTTTGTAGATTCTAATATATAATATTTCAATTCACCAATTATACCAGTTTTTAATCAATTCTTCTCCTTCTCGCAATTAATTTTAATTGACTCTCCTCCAAATTAATCCCCCATTGCTGTTCAGTAAAATAACGAATAAAATATTTACATCATTATATCGTACGTTCAATTACAAAGTAACAAAATAAAAAAAAAGAACAATATTCTACGTACAAATTTCAAAATAAATTTATTTATTTTAAAAGTCGAATCCACCGAATGGTGTTCACTCTTTTTCAAAAACAGGCTGAAATTTGACGGAATTAATTAGACACACGCGAAAAGGAATCTGAGTCAATCAAAGTTCTGGCATCAAAGAATCAGTCGCTCTGGTTTCTACTTTCTGCATGTCTCTTTGAAGTGTCTTCGTTTTTCACGCTTCCTTGGAATTTAAATCTTAATTGCCAACCGCAATATCCCGAGACGGTGACGAATTCGAGATAAGAGGAATCTGGGTCGATCCTCTCAACCGCAGCGATGTTATTTCATAAGTGGAGCGGTCTCCCGTATCTCCAGGTGAAACTAAGGACACGTCGAGACATCTAACATTCGGACCATCAAAATGGCCAGGATGACCAATTTATGAGTCTTTCGTTAGAAATTTTATAGATGTAAGACAGTCTCTCTGATTTAAATTTTTCATAAAATGTATAAATAAATGTGCGTGCGTACTCCGTTGTATCATAAAGTTATTCTACTTCTTTTACTTTTCTGTAATGAAAATTTCACGTTTCAATCGCCGGTTGTTCTAGCGTTAGAAACTCTAACTTTCTTTTCGAACTCGTCGGAATGATTGTCACTGTTCGTAAAGTTCACCGTTGCCTTCCATTTTAAAACAAAGGTAGAAATTACTAAAAAGTATGTTACTTCTCGTGAGTTTTTCATAAAAATTTTTAATCTATGTGTACACACTTGCACAGCATTTGAAGAAGCTTCACACGAGAACACGCACTCACTTTTCACGTTCCACAAAGATTTCCTGTCAAATCTCGAGGGGTTCCTTTGACGAGTTCCTCTTAATAAAGTCACAGTTTTGATTTCCATCGAGATGGATGGGCAATGTGGGACACGACACAGACTTGGAAGATGAAAGAAGCGAAGCTTTAAAACTGAGTCGATGACGGTGCTTGACATACCCACCTCCACGAGAGTGGTTGACGGAGAAGCAACAGGTTCAGCCGCGAATAAAAAATCATTACCAAGAATGATTCGTGAAGGTTGTATTCGCACTACGACACTTCGTATCAGAATTCATTGACTGAGCTGCGAAACTTGCTTGTGCAGTGTTTGTTTCATCCCATCTGGCAAATTCGTACTTTCTTACGATAAAAATGAAATTATTATTGCAAATGTTTCTACAAATTCTCATGCATACGAAATATTGTTCATTTGAAGTTTGAATTTGTTAACAGTTAGTCTTTAGTTAGTCATTTGTCAAGCTTTATTTATTTTATGGTCAATAAATACCAAATTTATGTCTAACAAGAGTAAATTATATTGAATTTATATTGAATTTATACCGAATGAGAAAATTTATATTCAATAGGAATATAAGAATATTATTATTAATTTTAGAATTAAAAACAAAAGAATTAGAATTTTACTGTTTATGAACGATAAAGCCTAGTGAAAAAAAGAAAAATCTATTCCATTCAATTTCAACAACTCACGAATACGAATAACAATAATTTCAATTGACAAATCTTTTCAGTTCTACGATTGACGATTCTTGTCAATCTAGAATGACTGATTAATCTTCACGAAAACAGATGAAATCACATAAGACCACGTACGTTAAAATCTCATCTGAGAAAGAAAAATCGATGTCTCGCGTGATGCGCATATCAGGATGGTTGAAATTCAGCAGTTTCCACGAATGAAAGTAGTGGACAATTTGAGGAACAACGCGCATTGGGAGGCCATCCGTTCGCATTAACGTAGCGATTTTAAGCTACTTAGATGCCCCGGATGGAGATTCGACGCTGATGAAAACAGAAAGCGGCAGACTGCGGCTTCCGATTATATAACCGAGGGGGAGGGAAACGATTGTTTAAACTCGGCTTCGATTCCCGTTGCGACTGGAAAGAGCCGCGCTACTCTTCCGGGAGTAAAGCGAATAAAGGGAATACCGCTGGGGAGGGTTTCGTTATTGTGATTATGATATCGAATTCTGGTCCACGTCTGTTCCTCTCTGTTTACCTTGCTCGCCGACTATCTACGCGCACGAACGTGGAAAGTGGCCTTCCAAACTTCCCTTAGGAATTCCGATATGGGGAAACATGTGCCGCGTATTTAGCATTCTGCTACATCGTATCGCCGATGTTCCCTCCAATTCGAACGT
Source organism: Frieseomelitta varia (assembly GCF_011392965.1). Taxonomy (NCBI): domain Eukaryota; kingdom Metazoa; phylum Arthropoda; class Insecta; order Hymenoptera; family Apidae; genus Frieseomelitta; species Frieseomelitta varia. Next base: position 48,543 of record NW_025110716.1, read on the forward strand.
GATTGAAAAAAAAAAAAAAAGAAAGAAAGAAAAAGACGACTGAAGATGTGTGAATGTTTCAATACTTGAAGAAATTTCACACTGGACGTTCGGTAATTAATTATTTAATGAAGTTCACGAGCAGAGAAAGAATATTGAAAATATTGATATTTGAGAGGTGATTCTGGTTTTTTAGAAAGCAAACTTCCTCTAAGTTTTATCTATTTTTATATATAGCAATTTTGCATTCTTATCTGTGTAACTGAATAAATGTAAATGTAAAGGAATACGATAGAAATTTGATTTATCTTTTAAATGTCGCGTAAGTATTTTATATTCTACAGATCTTATTGTATAACATATTATATCATTGTGTTATTTTACATAATTACATCATATTATACCGTGATGCTGTGTCATGATACTGTATGTATAAAATTATAAATTATAATATAATATATATAATAAATACACAGTATACATAATTATAATATATACTGTATCATATATATTATACACCATACTGTAGCGTGATATTGTATCATATCATGTACACTTTTTAAATATACTTTTAAAATTTTTCTCTTTCACAAAAAGACATTAAAAAAGAAAAACAGCAAAAGTAACTGCAAGCCATAACATTGTATGCATAATCCTAAACGAATCTCCCATAGTCTTCTGAAGCTATTCAACCTTATTCAGCCATCAGAATATATATATATAAATTTGAATTTCTAACCAATTTATTTTCAAATCTCACCACATTACTTTCACTGAACGCACCGTGTCTCAGTGCTCCAAGATATTCTCGGAGAGATTGCGAAATCTTCAAGGGACGACGCATCAGAGACACAGACAGAGGATGTTCGTAAGTACGTCTATGTCGTGGTGGCATGTAACTCAATCAACTGTCACGGTCGTGTAATCCCATCAAAAATGCACCCTTTCCGCGCGCGCGCGCGCGCGCGTGTGGTGTCGATATACAAATTTCGAGGATGAATTCATCGTAACGAGAGCATCGTTTCCTGCATATTTTACGCGCGGGAAAACATCGTCAGCCAGTAGCGACGACGGAAGGGTGGATATGTGTATGTATGTATGTATATATGTATAGCGTGTGACCATGATGAGAGAGGAATTCGCCAAGGGTAGCGACTCGAGGGATCCTAGGATGCCTCTGTACATAAATACAGAGTAGCGCGATGCCCATCAACAATTCATCGCTATTATTACAGCCTCTCTAACGACACTGTGCAACAAGCCACGGTGTTTCTCTTCTCTCGCTTGGGAGAGACGGAGATGAAGAGCAAAGGATCGCTGGATAAGCAAACGGAATATAGAAAGTGAGAGGGATAAAGAGATATAAAGAGGGAGAGAAAGAAAGAGGGCAGGGAATTCGAAGAGAGAGAAAATAGATGGACAGACGCATAAAGAGAAAAAGAGGAGATCTGCTCTCGACTAACGCGTCGTGATGAGATCCGTCAACAACCAACCGATCTTTAATTTATATCTTTAATGACATAGTTCATCGCCAAGGTCCAAGTTCCACGCAAGTTTTTCAAAATAACCCGGAAATGGAGTCCCTTCCAAGATAAAAGACTACATCGGACTCTTTTTTTATTATTTACGCCACGAACGCTTTGGGGTTGACCCAGCCGATCCTTTGGAATTCTCATCCAAAACCACCCTTTGAATTTCAATGGCCAACTCAAACGCGCACGCGTTTCTCGCAAGAATTGCACGAGCGTCGTTGAAATTGAAAAAAAATATTTTATGCGCGAGAAAATTTTCAGAGAAGAGATATTTGTAAATGGCGTAACTTATACTTGTACATCGTATTGACTCTGTATTATAATTAGATTTATAATTGTACAGTTAATACTGATATTCACAATTGCTTTAATATTTATAAATAAATTACAAGCGTTTTTTAATATTTACAATTAAAGGCACTTACTTCTAACAGAGTCTAGACATTTAAACCATTAATAATTTATTATATATTGTATATATTATGCAATAAATATACACATAATTACACACTATTATAATTTACATCTGTTTTTAAACATCTCGTTTCATACGAGATGCAACGATAAAAATATTTTCAATGTTTTCGAATCGTTTTTTGAAAAATTCCTCCGAAAAGAAAATAATCGCCAAAAAAAAAAGGGAAATACGTAGGCTAAAGAAAACTTTTGATCATCTCCTATCCCAGTTGATCCCTTGTTCGTTTCCGCCAACCTATTTTATTTTATTCCCGGTAATCCACCTTCCTGCAACAAACGACTGTATCGCTGTAATTTTTAATATTCGTAATCCGCGAAATTACGGCGAATTGACAACGAAAAACCCCCTTTGGTACCGGCACAAATACGAGAGATTAACACTCTAAATTGCAACAGATAATATCGAGCGCGCAGTGCTTCTTACGATAATCCCTTCCGGGGTATTTGCGCTCGAATGTTTATTCCGCGAGCCGCAATTACACGCCGCAAATTTAATTTAATTAAAACTGTAATTTATGCGTCGGCGATTAATACGCAACCACGAACACGATCCCTCTCCAACTTATGTAAGAGCTTTTATTCCCGGCCGGGAATTTATCGTTCCCATTCCTTGCTGAAGTTTGCAGTTTAATTATTTACATCGATTCCACGTACCCGATAAAATAAGATTAACGCTATCACCGCGATATTCGATCCCTACGCGCTGTATCATTTCTCTCGGGCAAAAAAAAAAAAAAAGCAAAAACACGAAAAAACAATCAACTCGACGGGGATTGGATGATCCTCAAATGAGCCGCGAGTCTCGCGTAATTAACGAGCCCTTTTCTCTGCTTCGATCGAATTCGAAATCGACACGAGGTCGCGAGTGAACGAGGCAAAGCAATTCGACTATTCTCGCGATCAAACGTAAGCCTCTTAACATCGCTGTTCCATTTCCCGCCTCTTAGTATCGACATTAAACTCAACCAACTAGACCTTCATTGAATATTCTTTCTTCCCCTCTTCTCTCTCTCTCTCTCTCTCTCTCTCTCTCTCTCTCTCTCTCTCTCTCTTTCTTCTCGCTTTTTCAACATTTCGTTGTTCTACGATCGAATGATTGAAAATAGGGTCGTGCGAGGATTGAAGCGAAATTTGCACGTCAAACTTGATTTGTACGTGAATATTATACAATGTACAGTTGAACCATGTACAATGAACATGACTGAGCTATATGCATACAATGAAATGTATATATGGAACTTGAATTATGCACAGTGAATTTGATGAAATATACGTACAATATGCAAATTCAATGTATGCAATGTATATATTTCATTCAAGTTCATTAAACATAATTCAATATACAAGTTCAATGCAATGCAAACAATATGTAAATTTGATATGTACTATGAACTTGGATGAAACGTATATTGAAATATATACATAATATTGTATACTATATGTTATGATATTTTGACATACTGTATATATGCAATGCATAAAATTCATTCAAGATTATTATAGAAATTTTGAACAATAAACTTGAATGCACTGTGTACACTGAACTATATACAATGAACTTGGATGAAATGCATATATTGCATACATTAAACTTGTGTACATTGAACTATACAATGAAGTGTATACATGAATTTGTATAATGAACTTGATGAAATATATACAATTTGAACGAAATGTATTGTACACAATTGAATTTGCATATTAAACTATATATTAAATTAGACATTAACGTACAATTACAATATACAATGAACTTGATGAAATATATGCATTGTTACACTGAACTTGTACATTGAACTTGATAAAATATATAACTGTACATATTCAATTATATATTTATGCAAATATATGCATTTCACTGAAATTGTAAAATGTAAATTTATTGTATACATTGTACATATTGAATTTACACATTGAACTATACATTGAACAATGAAATGTATAATACGCATATATACACAATATGTAAATGATATAATATGCATATATACACAATATGTATTAAACTTGATGAAATGTATAAATTGCATAAATTGAACTTGATCAAATATACTGAACTTTTTACATTGAACTTGGCTTGTATAAATACACATAGTAAGTGTATTCAAATTTATGAGTAGTTAAAGTTCATAAATTTCGAATAGTATTCGAAAATTATGAAACGAAATTTGGTATCGAAATTTGGTTGACTCGGACTTGATTCTATTGTTAATAACAGTGCCTCGAACGTCACCGACAAGTCGAGGGGGGAAAACGAGCGAACAAAAGTCCGATATCGGACACGGGTTGCAGTGAAAACACGTCGATCTCGTGGATTTCAACTTCTAATTTATTTAAGAGAAATTCGTTTTCTCTTTTTTCCTCCCCCGTCTCTGTCTATTCGTCGGATGAGGAGTGTGTTCTCCGAAATCGAATCGATTAGACTCGCAAGGCTCTCTCTCTCTCTCTCTCTCTCGACGATTCATTTAGAATGTAAGAGATAGAAAAACGAATAAAACGAATTTCGACATTTTACAGTTCGAAACTTTCGATAATTCTGCCGTGAGCGCAGAAACAGTGCGACAGTTTCCTGAATAAATTTCCCAGCAGAAATTTTATCGCCGCTTTTTGGCCCGCATACTAAAGCGAAACTCCCGATAGGTTCCACCGAATTATCATACCGCGAACACCCGCAAACTTTATCCAAATCCCTTTTACCTCTAAAAGAATGTTTTTAGCCCTCGGCTGTCTATTATTGGGTCGTTTCGGTCCGCAACTTTCGACGAAACTGAGGAACCAATGGGGAAAGACGTGTTAATTACAAGACTTTGTTTCATAGTTTTTGCCGAAGTATCGTAATTACGTAGTTTAGTAGCTTCTTTCGATTGTTCTCACTAGAAATCAATCTTCATTTTTTTCTTTTAAGGAATTAATGAGACTAATGATTGTTATCCTATTAGGAGAGCGTCAAATTTTTGAATCTCTTCGTATTTTACAATGTTCGAAATTTGTATCCAAGAAAAAATGTATTAAAAGCGCAATGTGTTTATATTAAATTTATTAATTTTAGGTGAAATTTGAATTAATATTAATGATATAAATTAATATTCGATTTTATATTAAAATATAAAAAAATTAAATGATAAACTAGGATTAGATACCCTGTTATATTAATCTAAGAATAAAATTTTTATTAACTAAATGTTGAATCATTAAAATAAAATAATATGACGGCCTTTTAATCTTTTTAGGGAAACTTGTTGTTCAATTTGATAATCCATGATAATACTTAAATTATATTTATGTATTGTTATTGAAATTTATAAATAAAAATTTTATAGAATAATATTTTAAATCAAAATGTAGTATATTTAAGAATGAATGAATTATAAAAAAAATTAAATTTTCGGATAATTAATTTCAATATTAATAGCAAATTAATTAAATTATTTTAACTGAATAAAGTATCAATTTATTAATTAAAATAAATATTAATTTGGTTCACAGTTGAATTTTGATAAATGGCGTTATGAAGTTGAATTCTGATAAGTGAGTGACCAAAACGATTAAGTTCCAACAACACAAAAGCCTCTAAATCTATAAATTTGACATAAATTTCGTAATATTCGAGAAACTTACCAAAAAAAAAAGGTCGATTTCAGCGTAGAACGCGATTTTACGTTAAAAGACCTAACCTCGCCATTAAGTATCTACCTTATAAATGGACGAAACTGGAAGGAAATTCAGGCCCGGTATCGTCAGATAACTTTGACAAATTTCCAGCAGTTCGCTAACTGGCCGCTGAACGAAACGATTCGTTCAACAGAAATGCAAAAAGACAAAACGACGGACGAGGAAAGGACTAACAAGGAAGTCGCCATTGACGCCACCCCCGAGAAGAAAGAAGGAAGATCGAGGTGACAATTAACGCGAAAATATCAAGCTAGCCTCGTCTTTGTTCCCGCATTCAAATCGTCGTAATTATTCAAAGGGAATACCATGCCAGGCAGTCGCGAATTCGACTAATGGGCCGTGCTCCGGATACAATTTCTAGTGCCTGGCTGACCTGACCTCGGCCGAAACACTTTGCCAGATGTCCTTCCACGCGGACCAGGAACAGATGCGTCATAATTTATGTGCCACAGCTCTGAGCAATAATATTTTCATGCAAATCTCCCGTGCCGGTCCACTGACATCTTTCGCGTTTATGCATAGATCCTCGGATACTTGAGTAATTTCTCTGTCGTTGGAGAATATCCCTATTCTAGTTTCGTGACAACGTTGAAACGGAGTCAAACATAATGCGAATTATAATATTATATTATATATAATATTTAATAATATATAATATAAGTATATATTATTAAATATTATATAATTATATATTATAATTATTTAATATATAATTATAATAATAATAATTATATATATAATAAAATATTTAATATTATAATATTACATATTATATATATAAATTAAAATCCATTGCCAATAAAAAACGAAGCAGATCGAAGAGCACAAATATATAATATTTAATAATATATAATATATATGTAATTAAATATTATAATTATTTAATATAATATAATTCTAATAATAATAATTATATATAATATAATATTTAATTATTATTATATATTATATATATAAATTAAAATCTATATAATAATAATAATTATATATATAAAATAATATTTAATTATAATATTATATATTATGTATATAAATTAAACTCTATTGCCGATAAAAAAAACGGAGCAGATCGAAAGGCACAAAACGCAAGCGTAGTCGCGACGAAAACCGATTCGCATGATCGACGTCGCGGCCGTTAATTAGTCGAAATTACGAGTGGCGCTCGCGTAATCGCGGCGTTTTTAATTTTCTCCGCTGTCGCGTTTCCCGGCCTCGCGATTCCCGGCGACGACGTCACGCTTGGAAAAATTTTGTTTGCCGCGCGCGACAGTGTTCGCCGGTTCAATTCTTATGCAAATGATCGCCGGGACGATCCCATCTGAGGGAGCAATCTTTGTGAATTTCAGCGGCGCGTACACGCCGCGGGAATCGTGCATTAAACTTTCCTCATCGCGGCACTTCCCCCTTTAAATCTTTGACCCGGAGAACCAGCAACCGCCAATCTTAACAGCTACGAATCGATATTCATTTTCGAGCAACGCTGACAGACGATGAAACATCTCGCCCCGCCCGTAAAGGTGAAACGTTAATAAAATCAAATGTCTCGTGTAATGAGGATAATCGTCGTTGAAATGCAGATTCGATGAGTCACGAGTTATTGCGAACGCGAACAGCGCTTGGAATTAAAGATCGCGCGCATTTGACACGCAAAACGTACGTGTCTATCAAGGAATTGTGAATTGTTTCCACACGATTTAATTTGGCAATCAACAGAGAAGACGATATTGAAACGAAAAGTGAGCGATTCCGAAGAAATGTTGCGAAATTGTTTTTACATCCTCGAACGTCGCGTTCGCGCGAGACAAATTGAATTACCATGTTGAGTTATAATTTATTACCGCAAACTTTATTCAGCCAATTGCTATAATTAGGAAAATATTGAGATACTGAAACATTTCGTCGTATTATTGTATTATTATATTATTTCGCTTCATACATTGCACTATCTTCCATGCTTCCGGCGATTGTCGAGAAGAAGCTTTCGGCGCCTATTCAAAATCTTGAAACATCTTTCATTTTTGATATTCGCTGTTTATTGTATAAATAATACAATTTTTAAATTGCATATACATTGTGTACTTAATGTGTATTTAATCACTTGCGCTGGCATAACGAGTGACCGAATACCGTACACAATAATTCGTCGCGTTCCTTTTCATTTGAACTCGTCGGTACGATATCATCTGGATAGAAATTATTGAGAAGTAATAATTAATTTATTATTTGTTTTGCCTGGGTTATACTTAAATATACTTAAAACTGAGAAAATGTTGCAATCTGGGACAAAAAGGTTCTCGACGTGCGTGACACGTCATTCCAGTTAATCACTTGCGCTTGCAACTGATTGCGAACCGTAACGAGTGACCCAACCGTACACAATCATTCGTCGCCTTTTTCTTCAACTCGCCGGTATGATATCACTGGATATAAATCATTGAGAAGTAATAAATTTATTATTTGTTTTGCTAATTTTTCTTTTACTTAAAACTAATATACTTAAAACTGAGAAAATATTACAATTTCGGGGCAAAGAATTCTCGACGAGCGTGAAATGTCATTCCAGAAATAACTTGCGCTGGCAACTGATTCGCGGACCATAACGAGTGACCGAACCGTACACAATAATTTGTCGCTTTCTTTCTGAAAACTCGTCGGTATGATATCACTGGATAGAAATTATTGAGAAGTAATAAATTTATTATTTGTTTTGCCTGGGTTATACTTAGATATACTTGAAACTGAGAAGATATTGCAATTTTGAGACAAAAAATTCTCAACTTTTGCGTGGCACGTCATTCCAGCGCAAAAGATTTATATATATATACATACATTATATGTGTATTTTTATTTTATATATTTTAAGCAACTCGACAAATCCCTTCCTTAAAGGATATTACCATCATTCCATTTCTGTCACAGCAAATAAAACAGGAAAAGAAAATTTTTTTCAACAATAAACTACCCCATTACAACAAACAGTTCCACCGTTTGAAATAATGTTCGCGAGTCCGCGCCAGCGAGTAAACACTCCAGTTTACAAACGTTAATAACCATCTATTTAATTCTCGCGAAATTAGTCGGTTGCCTGGCTAATTTCGCAAAAGACCCGACGACTCAACTCGACCAAACGCCAGCAGCCTAACGCCAGACGAAAGTTGGACGATAACGCGCGGCCATATTCGAGGCACGTAGCGCGAGCAGACTATTTCAGCTACGAGGATCAAACTCTATCGTCGAGAGAAGCAGGGCTGGGACGATCCGCGAAAAGGAACGCGAAAGAGACCCGGAGAGAGGAGAGGATCCTAGAGAAATTCTCGCACGAGCCGCGAAAACCGTGCTCGCTTTTATAACGCTACATTAACCGGCAATCTTCTCGCTTGATGCACCAAGAGGATGGTATCCGTCTTGGTTGCTTCCCTTGGGCTCGAACGACGCTCTGCGTCGATAAAACTTTTAATTGCTCTCGCGTCGCCGAGAGAGAGAAAGAGAGAGAGAGAGAAGTATTCCGTAGAACAGCCCCGGTTCCGTAATTTGGCCAACTTGCCCTTTCGATCGCGATCCTTCGTTTTTTAGGCAAGTTGCGTCCAATTAACGTTACCGAACGTGAATCGATTCGCGTCGAGGAAAGTGCCAAGATCCCTTCTGTCTGAACGTACGAGAAATTTCTAATTTTACAGAGTGAATAGAGAAAACGGTTCGCAGATTCACGAAAGAAATTCTAACGAAACTCGAAAAAATTAATGTAACAGTTTCAAAGTTATAACCGCTACGTATAGCTATTTTTTTGTTTATTTCTTCTGGTTGAACGAAACGAATTTCTTCGCTTCTCGAAAACTATCTGCTATGCCGGGTGTAAAGTACTGGTTCACCTTGTAAGTTTGTCTTTTTTCTGATTATAGGAGGTTTCCTATGTATTCTAAATTTAGGTTAACCGTGCTGGACTGTGTGACAAATTCATCCGCTATTCGGTGTACATCTTTCAGAGAACGATCATTAAAATTGTATTACAATTGCCTCACTTAATGACAAAAGTAGAAACTTGAAATGTGAGATTGACGATATGATTAATAACATCGAAATATCAAAGGAATTTTATTTATTCATTGCAGTAAATGTTGAATACTCGCGATTGTTGAGCGACTGAAGTTTACTGCGTCCATTAATAATAGAATATTAATCATTTCAGTGCACGGAAGACGTCCTTTATAGATCATTGTATAATTCAAAGAGCATGGAGATGTGAATAGGAAAAAATCGTTCACATACGATCCTTTGTTTTATAGTCAATGTAGTATATAATTAAAGCATAGTATATAATTATAGCTTGATCGAGAATGGGAAATCAGAGATTTTGTTTTTTTTTTTTTTTTTCTTTTTTTTCAATGAAGGAGGAAAATCCTAACTTTGAGACCAGAAAGCTTCGTTTCTGATTGTGAGTTTGCGTGCAATGAACGAAAATTAAACGCGATTATGTAACGAAAAAAATAAAAAATTTGTTTATCCAAATTAATAGACTTTCTACTTTTACGTAGATATACTTTCTACTTTCATGTCACGATAGACTTGATATATTGCACTTTCAAAAAGTTTCCTTCGTTTTATAAAATTAACGTTTAATTTAATTGACGCAAACTTGTATGGCCGTTCTACCGCGCGAAAACGAAAAACCTCGTTCCTTCTCTTCGTTCTTGCATTAAATAAGGAAAATTCTAGTCTCGTGTTAAATTCTGCTCTATCCTTTGTAAAATTTGTTCCCTCGATGCGAAGGATACGATCCTCTGTTTCTCAGCGAGTTGCATCCAATTAACGCAAATTAAACATTATGTAAATCAATTCGGAATTGCTCGTCGCGTTACGAAGAAAATTAAAAACCCATCCCTTGGGTAGCAACCCTTCGTTTTATAGTGAGTTACATTTAATTAATACAAGTTGCTCATTACTGTAAATTGTCTGAAAACTGTTCGCCCCGTTGTAAAGAATGCAATAAAATTCCAATAAACAGATTTTATTTTCACCTAATGCATAAAAATCGGCGATGTTAAGACGATTTAGCGATTTTTCTTCGATTTTCCATCACGGTTCGAAATTAGCTTTTAACAATCAATTAATTCAACGGCAACGAAGACCATAATTGAACGAATAACGATGAAAAACTGTTGATCATAGCTTGATAAGGAACATTATTATCTAATATTATTAAATAATGAATTAGATGGCGAAGTCAGAAAATTAGGATTTCCTAGAATTTTTGATATTTAATCCTAATATTCGAAATTCAACGAAACAATTGTACTGCAAATTCTAAGGGAGTAGAGAACATTCATTCGCCATTCTTCAAAATGATTGTTGATTCAGACAGAAAAGAATTTTCTCGCTTTCTCTAGTTTCTCACAATTTTATGCTTCGTCAGTCAGAGTAGAAATGTTACACAGGGTGGACCAAAAGTTTCTTCCCACCTATTCTTCTCCTAATAAAATATCAAAAAGAATTTTAATTGATTTTAAATTAACCTTAAATATAAACTTAAATCAGTATATTTCAATCTGTAATTTTTGATCGATCCCATACTTTAAAACAAGATCAAACGGATTATCGTGCAACTCTTTCCAACGAAGTTGCAACGATCGACAATTTTTCATTGTCACAATTTTGAATGACACTCTAAGCCTCGGGAATTTAACACAGAAGAGGAATTATAAAAAAAAAATATGAATTCATTAATTTAACACAGAAGAGGAATTAGGCCGAGAGCATCGCGCAACCAACAATCGCGATATTTACGAGAAAAACACACACCTGCAGCCCGAAATTAACCGTTCATATTCAATTCGCCCGTCTTCAAACAAAATTCCCCCCTTGTTTATATGGCAAAAATAGGAAAAACTCGCGAAAAAGATTCGCGTTCAAACGTTACTCCGAAAACGGCTGAATTTCCCCCGTATTTTTCGCGGGAGTGGCGCGCTCGATTTCATGAATAATTTGCGAGACGGTTGGCTGAGGGGGTGGCTGAGGGGGCGCCCTAGACGGCGAAACCAGGTGCGAGCAAACAAACCGGCTAACATCAGAAAACAATCTTTCGTCGAGCGGGGTCGCGGTTTTCTTGTTAACCAATAACGCGGCCCGGCGAAAGCGCGGAGATCGCGATAGATGGTGAAGCAGAGCTATAGGAGGGGGAGGGGGCTAAAAGAAAGAGGGAGAGCAGGTCTAGCAGGTCTGCGAGTAGAAACGGAGAGAAGCTTAAATTATGCAAAGTGGTTCGATAACTCAACTTCCTTGCCTTCGACTTCCCCGGGACCAACTCGCCTGCTGGCCTTTGCTTAATATTTCTTTTAAAAGTTCCAACGAGCTAACCGCTTGCTCGACGCTGCGTTCGCGTTTGCTTCTGCCTCCGAGGAGCCACTTTCGCTTGGCAGTTTCGTTCAGCGATACGCCGCCGAGGGTTGCCTCGTTTGTTTCGGAAGCTGCCCCCCGCCCCTGGTGCCGTGGCTCGTTGGACGGAAGTGATAGGAAACGGAAGAGGAAACGCCGAGAAATGATCGAAAGCGAGGCGGAGGAATCGGAGTTTGAAGTTTCCTGGCGTTTTCTAACGTTCCAGCTGTGAACGACGCGTGCACTCGTCGTGAAGAAAAATAGCAATTGTTTCGTGTCACGCGTCGTAGGAGAAAAGTAATTACGATTCTGTCACTTGAATCAAATTTTTCTTGTGGAAAAATAAGTATTTGTTTGTTTTGGATATTTCAGAATGTTTCGAGACTTGGCCAGTTATTATTAATTTATATTAATAGCAAGATTATTATTTATTATAATGTTATTATCCCGTATAATTTAATTCAATTTTACAGGAGCTGCACGTATTCTGTGTTTAAGTGCAATCATTCTAACGACACAATGTAGATACACACATTTAGAAACGGCACATTAACAGCTAAGATGTTAATGTTTCTTAATGATTTTTCTTGGTAACGTCATATTAATCAACATGGTATTTGTTGCTGGCGAAAATAAGCATTAGTTAAATTTAGTTAGAGGATTTTTATATTTGCACTAAGTAAAATGAATTATCCGCAATATAATATTCCCTTCGTATTTGAAGTTTTTCAAGTTTCATAAAACCATAAAATGTTACTAAACATTCTCCCTTTAATCGTTAAAATTCTCCCTAGTTGCAACAATGTCGAAAATTAGAAATAAATTGTTAAATGGATAAATATGATAAATATGCCTCGTTTCTCATGCTTATAATTGAGGCAATTATTTTTACATAATGCAGTGCGCGTCTCGCCAACGCACCAACAAATTCACAAAAATTATGAAAAACTTTAAAATTCTCGGAACAGAGCCGTTTTAACAATGCTTTTCACCTGTAGACGAAAAATTCTCCAGATAAAACATAAGCTGTTCTTCCGAGCATAATTTTTCTAAAATCATGTTTCCAAGGCACTTTTATCTACGAAAATCATAGAAACTGATTCTGATCGTTTGTTTACAATTGAATATTCTGAATAGCCGAATACATATGCTTTCGTAGCAAAATCTCTTCTTCTTTCGCGTGATTAATAACCGATACTAAACATAAATTACAATATAAATTAATGTAAATAACATGTCATGATACTGTTAATATACATATAAATAATACATTACAATATTATCGCAGTGTTGTATCAAATACAAATTACACACAACATGCAAATTCAAACCGCTTTGTATGCACCAACCTAACAGAGTCAATTGATCGAGTAAAACGTTGTCAAAAGATTGTCAAGTAAAATGTCGCGACGAACAGAGTTCGATCGGATTGACTCGATCGAACGTCAATCAACGAAACGACGAGAAAATAGCAACTTTTGGACTTTTACACCCCAAAGAGATCGTGCCTCACTCGACGCAATTTCGCACCTACGTTCGTAAAAATGTTTACAGCAAGAAGGAAGATTGCTCGTGATCGTAACAAGAAGAAGAAGGAACGATAGCACGCGCGAAACGTAGCCATAGCTGCAGCAAGCTCGAGGAGAGATCCCAGAAGAGAGACTTGGCGAAGAATGTTAACGACCTCGAGCCGAAACTCATCCCCATCGGAAACCCAGACAGAAAGATGTTAATCGCGAATTTTAGTGGACCTTCGAACACGGTCAGTGTACCCGAGGGGACGGGTCTAATTAAAACTCCCCGTTTAACTTGGAATTTCGAGTTGCGCGTAGAGAAAGGAGCCGAGGGATAGTTCGAGAAGAAGATACACACGGAGGACTGGACCAAATGGGGGAGATGAGTTTGTTGAAACGAACCTCGCTTACTCCTGCAAATTGTTCTTTCGGATGTTTGTCGCTTGAAACGTAAAGAGAAAGCAAAAGTGTAACTGCGTGTCTATTGGGTCTGGGCTATTCTTGAGTCGTCAAAGTGATGAAACTGTGGATTTGGTTTTATGTTGTATGTGTGGGAATGCGCGAGAGTCGAGCGAAGGCACGAGTGTTGTGAGACAATTGCGAGTGTGTTGCGTGCGTGATGCGTTTTTGTTCAGAAGCTTGAGCAGAAGAGTATTCATTGCGAATCTGAGTTAAAAAGTAATATTGATCTGTGAAAAAGTGAATTCATAAGTGATAGTTATTATATACATTAATATTAATTAAGAGTGTGTATTTTATTTAATTCACTCACAGAAACAACCTAATTCTCTAACGGAGACTTTCGTAATTTCCTTACCCGTTAATTTCTTTTGACGTTGGTTGGGAATTTTATCGAAGATAAATTCAGTAATGTTTGTGTTTAATAAATATCATCAACTCGATGCTATTGTTATATTACGTTATTTTCTGGAATAATTTCACTGAATTTTCATCGTGTGACATGTAAAGAAGAAATAAGATGTACACGTTGATTACAACTGTTGGATCGTCTGAGATGAAACAATCTAATTCTTGATGAAATTTTTACACATTTCTTGATAATAATGGTAAATTAAAATTTTGTTCAATTTAACAATACTTTTAATCGCCAAGTTTCTGTATGACTATATAATTGTGAAACCGATCGTTTTACACGAATACCACAGAGAAGAACACACAGCAATTCAACCTCTGTTTATTTTGAAATTTGGAAATAATCACCTGTTAAAGTCTCCGTCAACTTTTCGAATCTATTTCTAAGATTAATATTCTGAAAATTATCCTTCGTTTCTTATTTTCATTTATCTTTATTCTGATTATCTTTCATTTATCAAGATTATTTCCGATTATTCGTTACAATTAATCGACAAGTATCAACAAACTTAATCACATTGTACTCTCTCGTGACTCTCGCGTCTGCGATAAGTTGCAGAGGAACAAGATCCTCGAAATTTCCGCGGAAATAGCGTGATAAAAAAAGGTAACGAAGCACACGGGCAAGGTACTTCGATTTTACGACTGGTTAACGAGCCGGCTGGCTGAAAGAAACGATCAACGCGACATCGGCATCGAGAGCAAACCTGCGCAACCTTGTCTATCGATTGCGCCTAAGTCCAGGTGTTTAACTTTCAAAGTAAACTCTCCGATGTAACGTGTTGCGCGAACTGTGTCGGTTGGCTGGTTCGGTACGCGGGAACAGCGTCGGCAAATGGAGCAAGTCCAGCTTTATGCTTGTTAGTGGTATCGAAGATCCCGGAGACTATTCGCCGTTAGGCGAGTTACTTTGCTCGTTTCTACCCACGTGACTCACACACGCAACACCTTTCGGATAATGGAACCATTTTCAAGAAACGTCTCGCCCGTGGATGTGTACAGTGAAGAAAGATAGCATTCGAACGTTTGTTCGCCAGGAAACTTTTAAGAAATTCACCTACATTTAGGATTGAACTGTCTTTTAAACCGACATGTGTTTTCCAACGTCCAATGTCGTGAGAGAAGTTGAAAGAATAAACACAAAGGAGGAAAATCAGTTTTATAATGATTCCATATATTTAACTATTGAAGAAATGAGCTACTTTAGTAACTTTTTTTTTTAGTAAGCTTTCATCTCATATCTTTCGGCCAATATTGTAAACATGTAAAAGAAGAGAATAAATTTTGTAACAATTTCACGTGTTAGGTTTAAAACGACATTCTTATGAAATTCATCCTTTATACTAAGAATCGATCTGTCTTGTGACTTTTTCTTAGATGATTTTTGACTAGTATCGTGAACGTATAAAAAAACAAACATAAAGAGAAAAATTCCGTTGGAATATTTTCTTCATTCTAAATTTTCACTGAGATTTCTGATCTAACGTTACAAGATCTTCATTATACAAAATTATTCATACTACATCAGTAATATTTAGTGACAATAATAAATACACGATTAAATATTAAAGACATTAGCAGCAAATAATTTTATAAACACTGTAAAGTATAAGACCTCAGATTTTACACGAAAATTTTAAATTTCAATTTGGAAAAAACGTGACAGGGACAGTATGCGTTCAAGATGTCGCACGTAGACGTGGCACACCTAACCCAAACCTAATCTACACAGTACGTACGTACATAGGTGCGTACATACGATGTGGATTTTTCTTTGTAGAACGCTAGCTGCGATGATATATATACCGTTTCGCTCGAAGGAAGCGACACGGCAAAGAGCTCGAAGGATTAAACGAAATCGGATATGAATAATCCGTGTGACGCGAAGCGCCAACGACATTTTGTTTTCCCTTTTCCCCCAACGTAGATTCTCCATCGGAAATGCTGAAATGCATCTAGTGTCACGATCGATTCTCGGATCATGTACTCACGTATTTACTCGACTGTATTACTGGTTTTCGCGATTAAACGTCGCATCGCCAATGCTTATATATTTCTCAGCTCGAATACGCGCTATACCTTTTCTCCCTCCCCCCTCTTTATCGGTGAACACATACAACGCCCTATCGTTCACCCCCTTGTTCCCTACACAATTTTTCTTCCACACGCCCTCGGAGATAACTTCTCCACTTATCTCTTCCTTTTCTTCTTTCCATATACTTTGTACCTCGTGAAATAATCTATGCATGTCCTATCATTTTAGTAGGGACCTTCTCTTTTTTAATTGAGCTGTCGTGGAGAAACTTTGACCTCGCCGAATTTTTTTTTTTTTTCTTTTTAAATCGAATTTAACGATCCATGCGTTTCTTTTATCTTAATAGTATCTTAGTAGTATCTTTTCTTTAACCGAGTCACTGTAGAATAGCTTCGACTTCTTTAACTTCCTCTCTCTTTTCTTTTTTGGGGGGGGGGGGCTCCAAATCGGATTAAGATTAAATAGAAAATTATTCATATACGTCTCTTTATTTTAGCAGGGATCTTTTTTAATTGAGTCGTTTGGCCTCCCCAATTTCTTTTCTCTTTTTTTCATTGAATCATTCTAGAGAAACTTTGATTTCCATTTTTTTTTTTTTTTTTATACTTCTTTGTCACTTTAATTGAATAAAAAATGATGTACGTATCTTCTCATTTTAGTAAGGATCTTTAGAACAGTTTCCTTTTTTTTTTTTTTGCTAACTTCAAGTCAAATAAAATATTCTAAACATATTCTCCCATCCTTCACTTTAATCGCGTCATTACAGAAAAACTTTTCCTCAACTGTTTCTTCCCCTTTTAATACAAGTTCTATACATGTTTCTCCACTTTATTAGAGAGCTTCTCTTCTTTAATTGAATCTCTATAGAAAAACCTCGACCTGTTCCATTTTCAATCTTTTTAAACTTCAAATCAGATAGAAAGTAATTTGCACGTGTGTCTTCTCATTTTCATTGATAAATCTTCTCTCGATTGTAATTCCGTTTGACTTTCTAAATGTTCCGTTCTCTTCTTTCAGCTTCGACTCAAAGAGTACCGGGTAAACAAGATGATCGAACTACTCTCTCTGCTCACGTCAGGTGCAATTGATGGGAAAACCAAGTATAGTTTTTGTTCAACCTTCTGGTACGTACACGCGTCTGCGCTATACATTTTCGCCTTGACAACTAGCTTTCCAATTTGCCGAGATTGCCGGGCGAAATGCCAGGGCAAATTGCAATAATTGGCGGCACCATGCGAACATTGAAACGTAATTTTTATTTCTCTCCCGTTCTCTCTCGTTCCGGCAAATTACATTTCCAGTATGTTCGTGTTCGATTGCGAGCCCGCTGGAAAACAGAGGGAAAAATTTTTAACGCCGCCCGGCCTGTCTCGCCGTCGATATCAACGAATCGAACCCGGCTCGCAACGCGCACCGACAGATAACCTGGTTAATCGTCGATACGAAATTCTATCCGTGTCCCGTTAAATCGTCACTGATAGTCTGCTTTCCGTCACCGTCGATGGTTATATACCTCGCGAGTTATATACGAGAGCGCGTGAAAGTTTCACGAGGCATTTACCGCCGTGGACAGGCAAATCTTAGGATCGTTAACAATAAAATAATATCGTTTTAATCGAGAAGCTGATTCTAACGTGAAGGGAATAAAATTTTCCCGATAACGGAAAGAAAAGTGGCAAGTTCTAAGAGAAAGTCCTCGATCTTCAAAATTATTAATCTTCAATCCACATTAAAAAAAAAAAAAAAAAATGGCTTTGTCCAGGTGAGAGGTTTAACACCTCGACCATCTTTGACATTGAAAAAGGTTCTTTTATGTCTGGCGGGATATTTCGAATGTGATTCATTATGAATTATTAAAACCTGGTCAGTCTATGGTCGCAGCAGAGATCTACTGCGCAATTGGAAAGAATAAAAGCGGAATTACTAAGAAAACGATCCGTTCTGGTGAATAAACAGCAACGCATCTTGCAAGAAGAGCAGCGAGAATTACCCAGGAAAAAAATTAAGGAACTGGATTTAGAGCTGCTGCCTCGTCCGCCTTAATCTCCCGATATAGCGCCGTCTGATTATCATTCATTCCGACGTATAGAACAGATCGCTTCGAGACAAAACATTTAATCCGAAAATACTTGGACGCCTTTTTCAAGCAAAGAGAACCCAGAATTTTATAAAAGAGGTATAGAAACGTTGCCTAAATTGTTGCAAGATATATTATAAATAACAATGGAAATTATCTATCGCAACAAATTTTATGAATTTCTTTTTTTGTATAATAAAATAAATATATATATATTATTATACATAAATAATAAAAATAAATTTTTTCTCACTGTAAAAAAAAAACATTTCTTTTCGCTTTATCTGATAATAATGGATCTAGCCACTAGAAGAAATTTTCAACGTTTCTAGAGACGTTTGAATTTTCCTTGTTATCTCACCTATTATAAAACATATAAAAACATCTTTGGAAAAAAAAAACTCAACACTTTTGAACAGAAACTATCACGTGTAATGCGAGAAGATCTCGAAAAATTTGATTCTGGGACGGAAATTTGTTAAAATACGTTTCCCTCGAAGCTGATTTCACGATGACGAATTCCTCTTGGACCCGACGATACAATTTCCGCGACTCGGGGCATTTCAATTTGACACGTATACCGTGATTAAGAACACAACTCCCACGACGATCATAGACTGCGCGCATTTTATTGGAAAATAATCTCTACGAGAGCAAAACAAAAAGAAAAAGAAAAAAAAAAAAGAAACCGACGAATAAAAAAATTCGTCGCGAGAAATTCGTATGGAAATACGTATAGAAACGCGTTACGCGTTGAATCAACGTTGAAACGGCGTGGCCTGGGGGAGGGAAGACATCCGAGAGGAGGGCGAAAACATTTTAAAGCAAAGCCTATGATGGTAATGGGGGAACACGGTGAATGCGACGAGTGAAACGGTAGAACCATCAAATGGTCGACCGGAGAAAGGTATTTGAATAATTTCACAGGAAATTAGCGCTTGACACCGGTTGCTCTTTCACCTTTGAACCTGGAACCGCGCGTACCAGAAATTCACAAACGGATCCGGATTTACCGGGAGGGGGAGGGGGAGGGGGGTAAAGCGCGGCAAATTCTATAAAATCACTGGGCATCTACGAAATTACACATTCCACGGAGGGAGATATGGCTGACAGGTAACTGGATATTCTTGTGACCGTTCCTCCGCAGGATGGCGTTCCTTCTTCGACAACTGCGAGACTCTCTGCCATTTCAGATCCACCTTTGAAATTCTCTGACTAATTGCCTCTCAATTCCCCCTCTGTCTCTCGGCTCGCTGCTCGAATTCGTTGAATTTTAATATCCTTGTTAATTTCGATATCAGAAGTTCTTGATTATATTTGTTTTTCCTCGCATATGATTATATATCCGATCACACTTGCATTCGTCCATTAAATATTCCATGATGTTGAATCGTTTGCACGTTTGCTGTTCACGTAACTTGTCACAAGTTGAAAATTTCAATGTTCGAACATTGAAATTTTAACGATAAAATTCCTCCTCAATTTTTCGATTTTTCGTTTATTTCTACAAATCATTGTATTGAATTAATTAATTTTAATATCCTTGTTGATATATCAACTTCACGATTATATTTGTATTAGGTATTCTATCATATTTTGTACGTGATTTGTTCGAGGTGTCTCTGCTTCTTCCAGCATTACTTTGCCACAGCTAGAGTCCACGAGTGAGAATAAGAAAAAGAACGTCCAATTACTTATTTATGCGCGACAGTTTAAAAAAGAGAATAGACTTCAGTTCAGAAATCTTGGGATATTCAATTGTCATAATAGATATCATAGAATTTTTAAATTTTGCAGTTTACAGATCTTCTGATACATAAAACATGTATTATTTCGTTTCTTCAGTTTCGCAAAACAAATATGGTACATATCCTAAAAAGTTTCAAATATTAGACCATTACCCTACTTCATAGTAATATGAATATAGTAATGTGAATATTCTACTTTATAGTAACACGTTTCAAATAAAATCACTAAAAAGACAAGAAAAGCATTCCACTTCAAAATTGTTCCTTCAAAATTTCCCGATAAATTTCACAATTTATCCTCACGGGGATATATATATATATATATATATATATATATATATATATATATATATATATATTTATCCTCGTGCATTCCCCAAATACGAAATCCAAACCTGTTAATTATTTCCCTAACAATTCGAATCAATTGCCTGGCTTCGTACAAAACCACGAGGTGTCTGACGTTCGCGAGAAGGGAACAGAATTTCTCGATCTCGTTTTCGAGATCTCCTACACCGCGGAACCCACCCGGAAGCTACCACGTCACGTTCTCTCACCCTCTCTCTCTCCCCTCCTTCCCCCTGTATCGTCAACGATTATTTTCCACCGTCGTTCGCGATTAACCTCGCTGAAACTCGCCGAGGTGAACTCGCGGAATTAGCACGAGGAACTGAATTTCCACAGGCAAAAGAAGGAATCGCACGTGCGACTCCGCGGCGAAAGAAAAAAAGAGGAAGAGGGAGAAGAGGGGTGAGCGAAAGTATGCGGTAAATAAATTGGACGGACGAGGAAGGCGAGACGTGTGCATAAAGAAGGAAGGTAAATAAGCGGAGGGGAAGAAAAGGAAGAAAAGGAAGAGGAAAGAGAGAAAGAAGACACGAAGGTGGAGATAAAACGAAGCGGGGGACGCGGAGGGTGCACGACAATGCGTAGTCGAAGCGGTGAGCTTGAGGGCTCGCGTTTATTAAATCAACAAAAGCCCCACGGGGGATGGTTTTCAGACGCGAGTAGTACATCTGCTACAGAAAGCTTTCCGTCGTACACTCACCTCTCTTTCCCTCTGCCCCCTCCCCTCCTCTCTCTCACTCTCGCTCTCGCTCTCCTCTCTATTTATTTATCTGCCTCTATCCTGCCGCCCATTGTGGCTTGTCCGTTGCCCGCGCTCGCGATAATGACAGCAAGGGAAACTGCGAAACATATTCAAGGGGAGAATGTACGCGCGAGAGGGTGGCTCCGTTTCACAGACTGTCGCGTAGCTAAAATGTGACTAATTTTAAAGCAAACCGACCGACCTCGAACGACAGCCGGATCGAACTGTGAATTAAGACCGGAACGTTGATCGTCTTCGAGGGATTTGCTGCTCGTCTCTATCTTCTCTGGTCTTGCTCGTACGAAGGATTTATTACCATGTAATAATTTCGTCATTTCGGCGTGATAAATTTTGATGCTCATTATTATTGACCTGACAATTCAATCTCCAATTTTCGAACGGGTTTCTTGAGTTAACTAATTCGATACGATGAATCGATTTTTCCTTTGTTTGTGTTGTATGATGTCGCTCGATGATGACTGGTTTGATATATATTAAATTAAATAATGTAGAATAATATTTTGTATATGATGTATAATAAATATATGTACTATATTACTATACTATAATATAATATATACTTTTATTAAATAATATAGAATAATATTTTATATATAATATATAATAAATATATAAATATATTATTAATAAATAAATAAACAATAATAAAAATACTTAGATGTTATATTCACATAGTGTTTGTTAATACACATCAATGTTAAATTCAACTTTAGTTAAATTTCCCGATGTTTGAATCCCGAATTCCACGTGCGTGGCTAATTTTAAAATAAATCAATCCAGACACGGTGAATCAAACTATAAATTAGACGAAACGTTAATCGTTTCCGAGGGATTTGAAAGCCGTTTGTCTCTCGTTTCCACCTGCTTTATCTTCGTTGGTCAATTGAATCTCCCGATTTCTCGTTGATTCAAGAGTCTCTCAATCTCTCTCTCTCTCTCTCTCTCTCTCTCTCTTTCTCTCTCTTTTTCACTCTCTATAGCTTTTCAAAGATCTACGACATCTATCTGAAACAATTGTTTCTAAGCTCATCGATCGTTTCGCGGACTCGAGAGTGATACATCTGCTCCGATCTTGCAATTCGAAGCGAATCTAACGAGTCTAAAGTCTCTAATTTGAAACGACGAACGAATCGCTCGCATTACGTATCTACATTTTTAACTTCGACTATCTTGAAATTTACTGTAATTTCTCGTCTTTGTATTTACATTTGCAATTCTGTTCGAAATGTTGTTGTTCATCGAAGGTTGCCAGACAGATCTCAATAAATTTCATAAATTTTTCTTTATTACAGTTCTTAGTCAACAAGTTGACTTCGATCTTTCTATTTCCGACACTTATCCAGAATCGTTTCTCTATGTGATTTTCTATACGAACGTACGAATTTATAGTTTCCTCTCTTCAACTGTGGACACTTAATTCGTGCGCTGGCAACTGATTGCGGACCATAACGAGTGACCGAATACCGTACACAACAATTCGTCGCTTTTTTTTCCTTTTGAACTCGCCAGGATGCTGTCACTGAATAGAAATTATCAAGAAGTGATAAACTTATCATTTGTTTCGTCTAGGTTATTTAAATATACCTAAAACTGAGAAAAATGTTGCAATCTGGGACAAAAAGGTTCTCGACGTGCGTGACACGTCATTCCAGTTAACCACTTGCGGTGGCAACTGATTGCGGACTGTAATGAGTGACCAAAACGTACACAATCATTCGTCGCTTTCTTTTTCAACTCGCCAGTATGATATCACTGGATATAAATCATTGAGAAATAATAAATTTATTATTTGTTTTGTCAATTTTTGTTTTACTTAAAACTGATATACTTAAATGAAATTTTTGTTTTACTTAAAACTGATATACTTTTGCTTAAAACTAATATACTTAAAACTGAGAAAATATTACAATTTTGGGACAAAAAAGTTCTCGACGTGCGTGACACGTCATTCCAATTAACCACTTGCGCTTGCAACTGATTCGCGGACCATAACGAGTGACCGAACCGTACACAATAATTCGTCGCTTTCTTCTTGAAAACTCGTCGGTATGATATCACTGGATAGAAATTATTCAAAAGTAATAAATTTATTATTTGTTTTGTCAATTTTTGTTTCACCTAAATATACTTAGAACTGAGAAAATATTACAATTTTGGGACAAAAAAGTTCTCAACGTGCGTGACACGTCATTCCAGTTAACCACTTGCGCTGTCAACTGATTGCGGACCATAACGAGTGACCAAACCGTACACAATAATTCGTCGCTTTCTTCTTGAACTCGCCGGTATGATATCACTGGATAGAAATTATTCAAAAGTAATAAATTTATTACTTGTTTTGCCAATTTTTGTTTCACCTAAGTATACTTAGAACTGAGAAAATATTACAATTTTGAGGCAAAGAATTCTCGACGTGCGTGGCAGGTCATTCCAGCGCAAGAGGTTAACTAAACCTCGCAGTCGTCGATAATTCCAATACGAAGAATTAAAATCAACTTCCGATACTTCGATTTCCCTCAGTGTTGAAGTAAAAAGCGAACAGGTCACTGATGTTTAGGTTACGTTGGCAAAATTTCTCTCGTTACGATCGTCGAAGAGAAGAAGAAGAAGAAGAAGAAGAAGAAGAGGCTTCACGGAGTGGTAAGGCCGACACGACGTAAACGACGTGGATCGAGATGGTCTAAAAAGATGAATCAACCGCAGAACGAGCCGATAGTAAGAAGACTGAAGGAGGGAGGAGGGCTTAATGCGTCTGACGTTCGAGGAGACTCGTTAAGACGGATAGAACGAGCCAGATGGGGATCCTTATTATCGGGGCTGAAAATATTGGAACGCTCTTCGTCCGCTATCGCCTCGCATTATCATCGTTTTAACCCTTTATCTCTCCTCGGCCGTTTCATTTCTCGCTGCCGTTTTCTTTATTCTATTACAGACTTAACTTCAAACCGAACGTTTGTATGAAGTAGAACGTTACACGACGTGACAACGATTTAAAGCGACACACGATATTTATACTTCTGGATATTTGCGAAACATGTGTACTTTGTCACTGTATTGTTTAGTTTGCAAAATAGTTCGATTGTTTCGAAGCGACGAACGATACTTCAAAATATTCAGAAAACATGTACTTTGTAAATATTTTAGTTTATAAATTATTAGTATTTCATAAATTAAAAAATTGAATTATTAAATTATTAATATTTTTTTAAATTATTAGTAATAACTGCTTTGTTGGAACATTTTTTCAAAACTTGAAAACATGTTCAGAAATGTATAGAAAAATTGAATTATCTTATAAAATGTGTCGTACATACATATATTGTATTGTGAACCTACTCAAAAGTAAGAATTCCACGCTACTATGATTATGTACCGCTGTGATAATTTAAACATAATAATACATAGAACAAAATGTACGAAACGCACGTGTGTAACGTAAAAAATTATCGAAACGTGTATGTCACGCAAAATATGCGCCAAAGTAAACTACTCGTCGAAATCTCTATTCAACCCTACACGGTTTATAGACTATCATTTTGCACGAATATACGCGGTTAAACGTGTCTTGCAATCTGTTTTTCTGTAAAGTACATAAAATGTATCCATGAAAAATCACCCGTGATTCATTACACGGGTATAAAATGAACAAACGCGTCTATTAATGAGAATGATACTTCAGAATACATCCAGGGCATAAATTGCTGGGATGAATAATTGCTTTATTAAAACATTTCGGGGACGCGTTCGTTTATTTCGATCAAGCAGCATCACTCTATCTTGTAACGATATTCTTGCACGATGTGTTCGTAAAGAATTATTCATGAATCATTGTGTACGAACCGTATTAATTAAAATTTGAAAGCACGTTTATTGGTAGAAACAACAGTTTGAAATATCCCCGAGCGTAAAAGGCACAGATAATTGAATCGAACTGAAATCGAAATATCAAAGACACACCATCGCTACATTTTTATAAAACACTATTTTCCTCCTATGTGCTCGTAAAGAAATTATCTGCGAACGGTCATACATAATATAAACAGATGCGGTTACTGACAGAAATGATATTCCAAAGTATCTCGACAGCACAAACGAACAGGTAATTGCTTGGTTAAAACGTTCCGAAGAATCGAAACAAAATATACTCTATCATTCTTATTTATAGAATAAAAAAATATTTGTTAAAATAGTTATATGTTATGTTAAAAATAATATATATAGTTATATGTTATGTTATAAAATAATATATATCTATTATATTTTATATGTGAATTGTATGTGTTCAAAAAAAAAAAATCATGAATAAAATAAACAGGTACATTTACTGCTAAAATTAATGTTCCAAAATACTTCTAAAGGAAAAAGAAATGAATAATTGCTTTGTTTAAAATATTCCAAAGAATCGGAGCAAAACATACTTTAACGTTCTATTTTATAAAATATATTGTGTTCAAAAAAAAATCACATAAATAAATGATGCATTTACTGATAGAAACGACAGTCCAAAAACATCTTTTGGGGGGAAAGAAGAAACGAATGACTGCTCTATTAAAACGTTCCAGAGAATCGAAACAAAATGTACTCCATCATTCTATTTTATAAAATAAAAAATATTTATTANGTATAAAATAAACAGGTACATTTACTGCTAAAATTAATGTTCCAAAATACTTCTAAAGGAAAAAGAAATGAATAATTGCTTTGTTTAAAATATTCCAAAGAATCGGAGCAAAACATACTTTAACGTTCTATTTTATAAAATATATTGTGTTCAAAAAAAAATCACATAAATAAATGATGCATTTACTGATAGAAACGACAGTCCAAAAACATCTTTTGGGGGGAAAGAAGAAACGAATAACTGCTCTATTAAAACGTTCCAGAGAATCGAAACAAAATGTACTCCATCATTCTATTTTATAAAATAAAAAATATTTATTAAAATAGTTATATGTTATGTTATTATGAAATAATATATACCTAATTATTGTATTATATTATTGTATTGTATTGTATTTTATATATGAATTATATTTATATGTGAATTGTATGTGTTCAAAAAAAAAAAATCATGTATAAAATAAACAGGTACATTTACTGCCAAAAATTAATGTTCCAAAATACTTCTAAAGGAAAAAGAAATGAATAATTGCTAAAATATTCCAAATATCCAATCGGAACAAAACACATTTTACCGTTCTATTTTATAAAATATATTATATATTCAAAAAAAAATCACGTATAAAATAAATGATGCATTTACTGATAAAAAAGAAAAGGGACGAATAACTGCTCTATTAAAACGTTCCAGAGAATCGAAACGAAATATCAAAGACAGGTTCGTACGTTCCGATCGATCGTGCCACGAAGAAACGGCACTCTCGGCGAAAAAATCGACGCGAGGCTGATTGCTCGATTAAAGAAATCAGCGAGGCTTGTTAACCAGGGCGAGAAAGAAGCGGCGGAAAGGTGGAAAGAAGAAGCGGACGACGAGCGGCGCGCAATTACGAAACAGCTAGATGCCCCGGAAAGATGTAGCGCTTTGATACTTTGCCGACGAGCAGAGGAACGCCGTGCCATTCATATTACCTGGAATTTCAATTCCGGCGACCTCGGTGCAACTTCGCTTTAATTAACCGCGAGGCTTAATAAACAAGGAGGTGACCGGCCGCGTTGGAAAACCAGCCTTTGCTTCCTCTTCGTTTTTTTTTTTTTTTTTTCTTGACGCGCGAGTCTCGACGCGTCAAGAAAGAGACGAACTTTCGCGGGAAAAGAGAGAAAAGAAACGAATTTTACGAAGAACAGCAGGACAACTGGGCGAGGAGAATTCTTTTTGAAGAAGCTCTTTCACTTTTTGCGTCGCGATTCAAGACACGTGAGAATTCTAGCTCTAGGAATTGCTCCATCGACACTCGGCACGTGTAAATGTATTCTCAACTGGAACAAGTGAAATTACAATAGAGAAAATTGGTAAGACGTGTACCAGAATTTTGTCACCCTGTTGTTCTCCTCGTCGAGTCTATATGACCCGAAATATTATTAAATATTATATAAAATATTATATAAAATACTAAATATTATATTAAAATATTATATAAAATAATAATATATTAATAATTATTATTATATTAAATATTATATAAAATACTAAATTTTATATAAAATATTATATAAAATATTTCAACAAATATATTTATTAAAATATTATTGAAATATGTGCAGCTTTTAGATATTCGATTTTAGCATCTAGACACAATTTTACAAACTTTTATTTCTTCTATAAATAAAGCAAAGATATCTGAATAGACGCAACGTAACGAAGAAAGATTGAATTATATTCATTCTAAATTGGTCACATTTATGTTGATCTCATTTTTTCTCTAAATCTCTGAATCATATATCTACTCGAGCAAACAGGAATAGAGTCGAGGAATTTCGTGGACCAAAAATTGCCCAACGATGTTTTTCTCGCCCGCGCCACTTGTCATGCGTTTAGTACTTCCGGCTCCTGAACTGGAGGGAGACCAACTACAGAACGAACACGTAGTTATGATATACCATTCGCTTAGTATTTTCTTTGAATCTCTCAAGTAAAGACTTTTCACGAGGTCTTTACTGTAATCTGGAAAACAAGTGTTTTAACGATCGATGAGTGTGATCGAGTTTCTCGATAATGGAACACGTGAAGTATTTTCAAGTTGTAAATGGAACTGAGCGTCTCACTTTCAGACACTTAACGTAAATTAAAAGAAAATAAGAAACTATTCAACAATTCACGAGGAACTGATCAATTTTTTTTAGGTAAACGAAATAACAGTTAAATTATTAGTAGAAACGGATCGTATTCTGTCAGACAGATTTACCACACATTGAAAAGTAATTTTAGACGAAAGAACAAACAGCTGCAATATATAACACTTCGTTGAATATTCTCAGGTTGTAGATTCGAAAGTAGAGTCGGGCAATATCTTGTCAGACGTGTCTAGCCACAAATTAAAAGCCGGCTATTTAAAGATCGACCAGAATGAGTCAACTTTTCGGCAAACAAAAACATATGAAATAAAAAAAAAACCTACGTCAGACACTCTTTATTAAAATTATCACAAGGAGGAGGTGATGAATTTTTCAAACGAATGAAAAAACAATTCTCGTCGCGGAATATTCACGAGCCGTAAGTAGAATTAGACAGTGTCTTGTCAGACACTTCTTACTGGAATTTAAACCTTAATTATTACAACGAGAAAACAATTGCAAAAACAATTCTCGAGTCGTACGTAGAATTGGACAGTGTCTTGTTTGGACACTCTTTATTACAACCTGAAACTCAATTATTACAACGATCCGTGACAATCAATTTTCCAAATGAACAAAAAAAAGAAAAAGCAAATGCGAAAGCCAATTCTCGTCGGGGAATATTCTCGAGTCGTGAGTAGAATCAGAGAGTGCCCCTGTCAGGCGTAAATTGAAATGCGACTGACGAAATGAATTTTTTTTCGAAGGAACACAAGAGAACGAGAAAACAACCGAGTTGCAAGTGGAATCACACAACAACTGGTCAGACGATCCTCGATCAAAGTCCGACCATCTACGAGTATGATGAATTTTCCCCGCGAAGCAAACGAAAAAAAGTATTTAAAAAAGAAAAAATAGAAGAAAGAAAAGAGAAAGGACGAAGTGGAGTTCATTAGGCTAAGAGGGAAGGGGGTAGCCGAGGAAAATGGACGACCCGAAGAAAATTAAACGGGGGAGACGAGCGCGCGGCACGCGAATATATCAGCGTCGCGAAACGCGCCGCTAAGTGCATCATTTTTTCCCGATTCTGTTGCTTTTCAGCAACGTCGATTCGAGCGCAGCTGGTATACGGAAGAAGAAGAGAGAGAGAGAGAGAGAAGAAAACGGGAGCAAAAGGAGAGAAGCCCGAGTCTCTCTCGGTTCATGCTAAAAATACCTCTCCTCTTTACCTACCCTGAGTCTCTCTCTCTCTCTCTCTCTCTCTCTCTGTCTGTTTGTCTCTCTCTTTCCACGTGTCTCTTTCCGCAAGCTGGCTGCTCGACTTTTCGCTCCATGTTCTCGTCTCTCTGTCTTTCCGCTTCGCGCTAGCTCGAAACCGTCGCTCTCCGGCTATAAATAAAAAAAGAAGAGAGAGAGAGAGAGAGAGAGAGAGAGAGAGAGAAAATAACGAGAACGAGCGTACGCGCTGCGGGTGTCTCGAGAGAAGAATAATTAGAAGCGGCTCCTGGAGTGCCCGCAGAAGAGAAAACTCTTCGGTCCAAAGCGTTCTCTCTCTCTCTCTCTTCTCTTCTCTCTTCTCTTCCCTCCTTTCTTCACCGAGCCGCGGTATGTCTTCCTCCTCTTGTGCATCGCCGTGCGTCTAACGTGTTCCCTCGCGTCGTCAAAGATTTCCTCGATCCAAAGACCCACGCGTGAATATGCGATGAGCCTTTTCGTCGGAGCCGGAGTTCAACCACTCGAGAAAAACCACGCCGCGCCGTCAAGCGCGTTTCGCAACGCGGATTATAAAGCTCGCGGATGGAAAGCCGCTCGTTCGATTCTTTCTTTTTTCTTTTTTTTTTTTTTTTTGGATTTTCCTGCACGTGACTCTGAATGGAATTTGTGGAGAAACGCAGAATAGGCAGGTTGAAGAGGATCGATTCGAAGGGGAATCGGGAGAAACGAAACGGGTGTTTTGTTTAATAAGGATTTGAGAAGAAGAACGCACCTATTCACCGGTCGAAGCTTGGAAAACTTTAATCGAACCTTTTCAGTCAGATTTTCTCTGAAAATATTTGCCCGCCGCGCTGCCCGTCGTTTTATTATCCCCGACTATTTATTTGTTTCCGCGCTCGTATATATTTTTCTGTTTCTCCTTTGCGAGTTCTAACTCGCCCGCGCATTTATTTACTCTGTTTCTCGCTCGATTTAGACACTCTCTGAGGGAGATTTCAGCACCTTCGTTTAGAATCTCGAATCCATACTCGAATCCATACTCCAGGCCAATATTCCATCGATGTATTTATTCGCCTGTTTATCTTTCAGCGTTTTTTATTCATTTGTCTGTCTTAATCTATGCACTATCTCTCTACTTCTCATTCTTTCAGGATGTCTTTCTTCTTTGAAGAACCATGCGTTCGTTTATTCGCCTTATTTATTTACTTATCTCCTGTTCGACAATCGTACTGAAAATCCTCTTCTACTCACACTATATATATATATATATATATATATATATATATATATATATATATATATATCTGTAATATCGGTTATTATAATTAATCTTTAATTATAATTTTAGTTATGTTTAAATATAACAGACGGCCTGTTCGCTGAACATAGAAATACGATAAAATACGAATGCGATGCGAGAAGCACAACGAAGGCATGGAGCGCTTTTTTTTTTTGAAAAGAGCAAAATCGAGCGTGTTCAAGAAACGAGTCGTGAGAATTGTGAGAGTGCGTTGATAGAGAGCTGTTAAAAATGTCAATTGTATTGTTAGAAGAGTTTATTTGAGTTGTTAATTCGCTTGAATGTTATTTGCCTTGCTTAATTATTCGTCATTCTATTATCATTACTTTTATCAAATAAACATTATTTATGTTATATCCTTACACATCTGCAATGAAATTATTTCTTTCAAGCGTGGCCATCGATCAAGCACACCGCGATGAAAGATTCCATCGCATCGATCCCGGTTAAATAAACGCTGGCCACGGATCGGGAGAATGTTTTATTAATTCCTGTATAGAGAAAGAGAGAGAGAGAGAGAGGGGGAGAGAAATGTTCACGGCTCGCGTATTTCTGGCAACGAGAATCCCTTGAATTTGCTTGAACGAAATCCCAGGCTAATGCAAAAGCTAGCTTCCATCTGGCCAAGACAATATCTCGAGGGACGCAGCAATACTCTACGTGACTGTCGATATTTCGATATGTGTTTAATTATCGTGCGGTAGAATAAAAAATAATAATAAATGATAAAGTAATAGGCAAGGATACACTTATTTTATGTATTTTGTGTGCCGTTAAACAAAAAGCTGCACCTTCGTTCGGTTTTAAATTTGAAACAAACTTTTAGAAATTTTCATTTCATCAGTTTCTTTGGCCTCCGTTTCAGTGGAGATCAATTTATCTCGTGTGTCACGTAAAATTTTCACAAAACAACGAGTATACTCCTCCCTGTCCCTAATGCTTGAATCTTCGACGTATAATCTCGCGTCGAAGAATATCAGAATCGAGCAAGCGCTCGTTCACGAAGGCTTAACCTTTTGTGCTGGCAGCTGATTGCGGACCATAACGAGCGACCGAACCGTATACAGTAGTTTGACACTTTCTGTTTCTTTGGAACTCGTCGGTATGATATCACTAGATAGAAATTATTAAGAAGTAATAAACTTATCATTTGTATCGCCTGGGTTACACTGAAATATAAACTGAGAAAATTTCAGCGCAAGAGTTAGGTTTGGGTTAGGTTTGGATTTTTCTATTTTCGACACTTATCCAGAATCGTTTCTCTATGTGACTTTCTATACGAACATACGAATTTATAGTTCCCTCTCTTCGACTGTGGACACTGAACCTTTGCGCTGGCAACTGATTGCGGACCATAACGAGTGACCGAATACCGTACACAATAATTTGTCGCTTTCTTTTCCTTTTGAACTCGTCGGTATGATATCACTGGACAGAAATTATCAAGAAGTAATAAACTTATCACCTGTTTTGCCCAGGTTATTTAAATATACTTAAAAAATCCTGAGAAAATGTTGCAATTTGGGGCAAAAAGTTCTCGACGTGCGTGACACGTCATTCCAGATAACCACGTTGCGCTGGCAACTGATTGCGGACCATAACGAGTGACCGAACCGTACACAATCATTCGTCGCTTTCTTTTTGAAAACTCGTCGGCATGATATCACTGGATAGAAATCATTGAGAAGCAATAAATTTATTATTTGTTTTGCCTACTTCGTTTTACTTAAATATACTTAGAACTGAGAAAATATTACAATGGATTTGGACAAAAAATTCTCGACGTGCGTGGTACGTCATTCCAGCGCAAGAGGTTAAAGACCGACAGAGAAAGAAACGCAGGAAAGAAAGGGAGAGAAAAAAAGGCGACCGAAGCCGAAGAAGGAGGAAAAAAAGAAATCGAGTTAAGTGTAGCAGACCAGGGATTGCAGGGAGGAAAACAACGGCGAGCGCCGGTGCCGATTTTACGATTTCTCGGGTAGCACCGCCTGGGCGAAGGAAAACGAAAGAGAGAGAGAGAGAGAGAGAGAGAGAGAGAGAGAGAGAGAGAGAGAGAGAGAGAGAGAGAGAGAGATAAAAAGAGAAAGGAAGAAAAGAGCAACCCCATTGTGGAGGTGGGGACGAAGGTCGAGAGATGGAACCGACGATCTGGATGCGAATTCCATTCCATTAGTCGCCGGTTAACGATCGAACGTGCCCGTTCGTCTGTATACGTAGGATATATCCTGGGAAGGTTTTCTCGTCCGAGGTTCTGCGGAATGCAGAAAGCAGAGAGAGAAATAGACAGGAAGAGAGAGAAAGAGAGAGAGAGAGAGAGAGAAATCCTCCCTCGATATGCTGGAAATGCTCGTCGCACGACGAATCGTCGTAAAGGATTTTCGATTACGTTTTGTAGCCCCTGTTCGCCACCTCGGTTTCCAGTTCGATCCGCCCTCTTTTTACTTTCTCGCACCTTCTTCTTTCTACTTTCCGATGTTTATCGCCAACCGTGTACACGACTGCCAGCACCTTCTATTTATTTTCTCCGTTCTGGTGTGTCTTTCTACCGAAGGGGAATAGCGACCCAGTTTCTTCCGACTTTTTCCTCAAACGTTTCTTTTAATTGCTCGCGCGATTCGAGGGAACCGAGGAGAGAACAGGACAGAGATTTGGTCGTGGCAAGTGGTCACGGACGCCAGTGGTCAGACACACAGTGCACTGCAGTTGGGACAATGTAGTGGACGCGGCTCGACCGTACGTAGTATATATCGCGAGATACGTAATCTTGCACGGGTCGTGAGGATAAATCTGGCGCGCGTATGTTCGTACATGAATATTAGGATACTTGCGGAGAATTAAGGACATTTGAAAAAATTATCAAGATGTTTCTAGAACGTTTAAAAATGGCTGTTTCGTCGTTGGTGCATCAACTTGCTGTACGAGGAGTTGACGTAATAATTTTGTCAAACTGACGCAACGGGATCAATTCGTTTGATCAATTCCGATGTTTATGTTGTTATTGGTTTGTCAATTTCAGACTCGCGATTATCAGAAATTATCAATTATCTTACACATACACACAGATATTATAATATGTCCATCGGGATTTATTGCTCAGCGTCTTTATATTTATTTGTTTATTTAATTGAGTTATCAATTATATTTAAGATGTTACAAATTGTTCAAAAGAATTAACTTGCCCCGTAGTATTATATCGTATTATAAAATATACGTACACGATGAGTAATGAGCATTAAAAATAAAAGTGTCCTAGAACTTTTGAGCAACAAGCGTCTGTTTTCAAGTATACATACGCGTGAATCACATCTAACAACAGAGAAATTTCCACGCAGGCGGCAATTTTCACCTTCCATTTTCTTCATAGTGTAAAATTCATACCGCGTCACGGGAAAATGAACAATTTTTAAATCACGGTTGTGTCGCGGTAACAATTTTTAACCGCGTTACACGTAAAACCCCAAAAGTGCACAATTTCGAATTTCGAGAACGCTTTCGGGAGAAAGTCGGGTTTTAATGAACACGGATGGCGGGAAATTCGGCGGCAGCGACTTCCCGCGAGGCGTTCTCGCATCCGTTTGAGAAAAAAGAGAGAGAAAGAGAGAGAGAGACGCACGAGACTCGACGATTCGCGCTCTAACAATTCGCGAATTCTTCCTTCGAGCGTAAAACAAAATGCCGCGCCAGTTCGCGTTCCCGCGTATATCCTCACTGTCTCTCTCTCTCTCTCTCTCTCTCTTCTCTTTCCCCCGTGACCCACGACACCCAAAACCAGTGGTGACCAACTCATGTCCCCATAGGTCACACACACACGATCATGCAATTTCTTTTTTTTTTTTACTATAAAGTCGAAACAGAGTCAATTGAAGTCGTGAGAAAGCGTCGAGAGAGTTGTTTGAAAAGAGTTGATTGTGTTGTTGAAAAAAAGTTTATTTCTGTTCTTTGTCTTGTATAATTTTCTATATATAATATATTATTAATATATATTATATATAGAATATATATAAATGATAATATATTAATATATATAATATATATAATATATATAAATAATAATATATTAATATATATAATATATAATATGTATTAATATATTTAATATATATAATAAAATATAATAATACTTATTATAATAATATCTATATAAATAATAATAATTATATTATAATATATATTATAATAATATTAATATATATATTATTATTATAATATATATATATATTAATAATATTAATTAATATATATATAAATAATATATACAATTATATTATAATATATATATAAATAATAATATATTAATATATATTATTAATATTTATAATAATCTACATATAATAATTGGTTCATCACTAATATTGTTATTAAACAAATATCATTTATATTTTATCTCCACACATATTTATCTATCTCTCTCTCCCTCTCTCGCTAGCAAAAACCACCCCTCCGATCAGTGGCCACGAATCGAAAGTGCGAAACCGCGCGGAGTTACGAGGCGCCAGGAAAATTTATAGACCGTCAGGGAGCCGCGACACCTGTTCCCGCGGCTCGCGTTACTATCTGAAATATTTCCCTTGTTTATGGACCGACTGCAAACAGTCACCTTTCATCTCTCCCTCGCGTGGATCGCGGCCATCAACCGAAGTGAAAGAGAAATTTCTTGTTCAACGCGACGAGGATTGCACCGCGATTGAAACGATCCCGATGAATATTACAACGGGTTGTTTTACACCCTGTGAAGTTCTCAGAAAGATCAGAGCGAGTGGAAGAAACAGCCACCTACGAAGATTTATTCAACGCTTTCGTTAATAATTTCGCGTGGTTATTATGGGCGATTATTATTTGCTGGAGTTATCAGTCATAATAAATATTATTTAGGAAGAAATTTAGGGAATTATTTAGAGAGAAATTATTATTTTACGGGGAAAGTTGAAAAAATTCTATTCAAACCTGCATGAGTTAAAGTTAAAAAAAGAATACCTGTTATAAAATTAAAAAAAAGAATGTCTGCCGTAAGATATATTTATTCTTACAAAAGAACACCTGCTTTTATGGAATTTTTATAAGAAGAAGTGTCACATTATAGAAACACTTTTGAACACTTTAGAACAGAATATTTTGGAATTTCTATACTTAAACTTTCGTAAAAATAAGTTATTTTAAAACGTCTGATTTTATGGGATTTCTGTTTTTATGGAATTTTTATAAGAAGAAATGTTACATTATAGAAACACTTTTGAACACTTTAGAACAGAATATTTTGGAATTTCTATACTTAAACTTTCGTAAAAATAAGTTATTTTAAAACGTCTCATTAAAAATCCGTTTTCAGTATCAGTATCTGCTGCAAGCAACGAGAAGTTTTTTAATATCGACGAACAAATTATTTGTACCTCCGACAGGAAGACTTTTATTTTCATATTTTCAACAAGTTCTATTCCGTCTGAAACTTTTATTTGTCCGTTCTCATCGAGAACTTGTAATGCAGGAACATTTTTCCACGATCAAGTAGAACATACTTAAAATGTGTTTCAAGTAGAACATACTTAAAAATTCCCCAACTTGTTCGATCCCTGGTCTCGCGTAATTTGACATTTGATGGTTATTCCAGGTGATGGTTAAACTATTATCGTGCGATAATTATGAAATTATTTAGGGAGACATTATTATTTAATGTATCATTGAAGAATTTTCATGTAATTTAATATTTGACGTGATTATCGTTGGTGTTGGACAAATGGTGTTGTACGATGATCATTTAGGGAGAAATTATAGTTTTAATGGAAGATAAATCGATTTCTTGTAAATGCAATTGTAGTTTGTACGGTTTTCCCTTTTCACGTAATTCAATTTGATCTGAGGCTTTTTAAAACTTCCCCATTTAATTTCATCCGTGTGGATTCGAAACTTCATTTACTGTCTTTCCCTTGGATCTACACTCTAATTACTTTCTATGTTTTCCCAGCATTGAATTTATTTGAAATTTAATTAGCGACTGTTGCTTGTTTTCCTCACCCATATTTCATTCTCTTCGCTCGAAATAAAGTGGCCCGTTTTTACTCGCGAATTAGTGAAATATTTTCTTTGTCAGAGATAACTTATTTCGCGTATATATTTTTATATAATTTTTTTTTTTTTTCTTTTGACAGAAACCTGTGCAGCACAAAAAGAGAATCGTGTGTGAGCATGCATCGTAATTGACTACCGACAGATTCGTTTCCTTTCAAAACGTCAAACAAACTGAACGAACGAATCTAACTAAGAGTGATAATAATTATCTGGCAATATTACGAGAGTTTACTTTCAAATCTATTTTTTATTTTTTCAAAAAAAAAAAAAAAAAAAAGAAAAAAAGGAACCGTAATGAAAACGTTGTAAATTTGTAGGAATTTCTCTTTTTCAGTGATGAATCTCAATTTTGTGAAGGAAATGTTATCTCATTTGTAGGAGAAAACTCAAGCAAGAAAGATAATTTTTAAATCTACCATTTCCTCCATTTCTTTCCAGTAAAAATGATTCTAATAAAAATTCGAATTTAGAGAATTTAAGGAAGCCATTTTCATTCGTTGATCTATTCATTTTGAAATAGTCTTTAGTAACAAATCCCAAGAAAGAGCTTACGCGTCATCGCAACGCCATTAAAGTTAATTTTCAACACGAATATCTAACTTCTATCACGAATAAAGTACGAAAGCATACTTTTTCATCTTATCATAATATCACCCAATTACATGTTTTACTTTTAAAATTCACTGTTAATGATATATATATATTTCAATAACTGTTATTATTTTACATTAATACTATAATTAACTAATATATACATGTATATGTATAATTATATATATATTATAATAATTATATTATAAATATTATAAAAACTAATATATATGTTATAATATATATATATATATATATAATTTTATATAATATATTATAATAATTATAGTATTATAATAATGTAAAATAATAACAATTATTATAATATAGTATTATATATATTATAATAATTATATTATAAATATTATAAAAACTAATATATATATAATTTTATATATGTATATATTATAATAATTATATTATAATATAATACTATTATAATATAATTATTATACTATAATTATAATATAATTAAACCTAAATAGAAAAATATATATATATATATATTCTATTAAATATAATATAATCATCTCACTCCAACTGCTCTGAAATATTTATAGACACCAGTGACACCATCGTAGCAATCAACATAACTTTCATTTCTTTTCAAAAAAAAAAAAAAAAAAGACAGAAACAGAAAAATGTGAAATAATACACGATTCTACATTTCTCTCTCTCTCTCTCTCTCTCTCTCTCTCTCTCTCTCTCTCTCTTTAGGCAACGCTGGAGAGTCCTAAATAAGCGCGATAGAATCGCACGGGATTCGATATATCGTAAGACTAGCGACGTCACGTCGTTGGGAACGACTCGCGACGGAAACGACGAGTCGTACGCGTCGACGTCCGATAATTTCCAACTTCTCCAATTATCGTTTCTCACGCCGGCTGCGAAAGGAGGTCGAAGAGAATAAATCTAGGGAACGGCGTGTCCCGTTGGCTGACGTTGCTCAAAATGCGCCGCGGCTCAGAAAATAAGTTTCGCATCGATCATTGGGGAACTGCACGCGAGACCTCGCGAATTTTATCTCGAACCCTGAACGTCTTTGTTCGCTCGTTAAATTAATTCTTCGAATCTATCTACTTGCGGCGATACGTTGACATTCGCGTGGAGAAAAATTTGAAATGAATAACTTTGGAATAATTTATTCTGAACCAATTACTTCTTTCTGGTCGAAGTTCCTGATACTGGATAGAAAATAATTTAAATTAAATTAAACTAGACCAGGAAGTGATTCGATTCGAGATTAGCTTTTTTCATTCGTCTCCAAATCCAATTTAGTTCGATAGAGGATAGAAAAAGATTTCAATATTTCATAGAAATATTTCATTGAATTCAAATAGGTTAAATTAAACAATTTGATTTAGATTAAGTTAGAGAGGAAGTGTCGATTCGACGCTAAATAGAAGAAGATTCGATTCGAGGTTGGGTTTAATTTTTTCATTCGGTTCAAGACCCAATTTAGTTCGATGCACTGGATAGAAAAAGATTTCAATAGATTTTAAGAATTTCGTTTTATAATAATGAATTGTGCTCTTGTGACAAGTTTAACAATGGAAGATAATACTGCATGAAACGCGCCATCATTTACAAAAAAAAAAAAAAATTGTCCAAAATAAAATATTCCTTTGTTTAAATTCTACTTTTATTAATCACGTCTAATATTGACTTGCACAGAAATCCATGTCTTAACAAACATACAACATTACAATAATAAATAACGATTCAAAAAACGTCATTCAAAATTTTAAGATTTAACTTGGTTAACAAGTTAAAGGCATAAAATTCATATTAATATTGAAATTATCATTGAAATTAATATTATATTAATATTAAAATTAATATTGAAATTATTAATATTGTTATATCGACAAATATTCTCAAAATTTGCGCAGCACAGCGAAAGGATTTACTCGTGTGAATTTTTCAAAGTTCACGGACATACATACATACACGCGCAATACAATATTCGAAGGAATATCAGACATTTAAATTGACTCACCGATCAGCTTGCCGAACTGGGCCGGTGGCTTCCATTCCGGATAGTGTCGTGGAAATCGCGCCCTCGACCAGTAAGTCCTTAAAGTGACTTTGTACAGCGCCAGTTTATCCTGTTTGTCCTCTTTCTCTTGTCTATCCTGGGCGAACGATCCACATTGCGCGACCACTAACAGCAGCCGCGTTCCTAGCAGTAGTAACAGCAGCGTCGAGCACTGCAGCCACGTCCCGTGAAGCATCTGAAAACACAAAGAAAAATCATTTGTCACAACACTAACCACCACAAATAGAATGTGAGATGTGCGACTTTTCGAAATCACGTTTTATCAATTTCACGATAGAATTGAACTAAATTATAATAAAATTATTGTCACACTATTTTTTAATTGTTATTGTTATTACATATTATAGTAGTATTATAAAGTATAGTAGTTTCACGATAGAATTGAACTAATTATAATAAAATTATTGTCACACTATTTTTTAATCGTCATTCTTAAGTATAGTAGTTTCACGATAGAATTAAACTAAATTATAATAAAATTATTGTCACACTATTTTTTAATTGTCGTTCTTAAGTATAGTAGTTTCACGATAGAATTAAATTAAATTATAATAAAATTATTGTCACACTATTTTTTAATTGTCGTTCTTAAGTATAGTAGTTTCACGATAGAATTAAATTAAATTATAATAAAATTATTGTCACACTATTTTTTAATTGTTATTACATATTATAGTAATATTATAAAGTATAGTAGTTTCACGATAGAATTAAACTAAATTATAATAAAATTATCGTCACACTATTTTTTTAATTGTCGTTCTTAAGTATAGTAGTTTCGCGATAGAATTAAATTAAATTATAATAAAATTATTGTCACACTATTTTTTAATTGTTATTACATATTATAGTAGTATTATAAATATAGTAGTTTCACGATAGAATTAAACTAAATTATAATAAAATTATTGTCACATTATTTTTTAATTGTTATTGTTATTACATAATATAATAGTATTATAAAGTATAGTATTAGCATAATATAATAGTATTACAAGCTATTGTATAAAATGATAGTATTGCAAATTATTATCAACATCAAATTATAATAAAATTATTATTGTCATACTTTTTTTTAATTGTCACTGTTATCCTATAATACAGTAGCATTATAAAGCATAGTAGTAGTATAATACAGTAGTATTATAAACTATTATATAAAATGATGGTATTGCAAATTATTATATCTGCATTAAATTATAATAAAATTACTATAAAAATTATAGTAATAATAAATTTTATAATTTTCACTACAGAATTGAACTAAATTATAATAAAATTATGTCATGTTTCTTTTAATTGTCATTGTTATTATATAATACAGTAGTATTATAAAGTATAACAGTAGTATAATGTAGTAGTATTATAAACTATTATGTAAAATGATGGTATTGCAAATTAATATATCTGCATTAAATTATAATAAAATTACTATAAAAATTATAGTAATAATAAATTTTATAATTTTCACGACAGAACTGAACTAAATTATAATAAAATTATTACTGTCATGTTTCTTTTAATTGTCATTGTTATCATATAATACAGTAGTATTATAAAGTATAGCAGTAGTATAATGTAGTAGTATTATACACTATTATATAAAATGATGGTATTGAAAATTATTATTATCTGCATTAAATCATAATAAACTAATTATTACCGACATATCCACGATATTTCAATCGTACATCTGAAAAAGTGAGATACCAATGTAACTTCCGCAGGATCGTGAAAAATTGCGTGGTAAAGTTCAGAGAAGAACTGTCAATTCTCAACGCAAGAAGCTAGAAGAGTGACTGCAATTCGCAGAATTATAAACAAGCGAAGAGACAACGAAGTGAAATCGCAGTTGGTCGTAAAGTTCGATGAGCGACGTGAAATTTCAAACGGGAGATTTAAAGCCCGGCAATCTTTCAATCGCACGGCTCGATCAATCGGCGGGCTCCCAATACCAGTTGCAATTACATCCTGCCCGAACGAATTGTCTACACGTCCCGGGAACTTGTATTATGCGCCCATTTCCCTACCCTACCGTATATATGCGCGTACGGTCAAAATCCT
Organism: Frieseomelitta varia; assembly: GCF_011392965.1. Taxonomy (NCBI): domain Eukaryota; kingdom Metazoa; phylum Arthropoda; class Insecta; order Hymenoptera; family Apidae; genus Frieseomelitta; species Frieseomelitta varia. The sequence continues at coordinate 89,954 of NW_025110716.1, forward strand.
ACCAGCGAGTTCGCGCGGCACAGGGTGTCCCGTTCGAACACGAAGCTTCGTGTCCGCGAACAAGTCCCATCCTTTATCATCACCGAAAAGCAAACAACACACGCGCCAGCTAATATATCACGTCATTAACCAGGCCGCAAATAATCATTACAGACGCTTGTTCCCCTAATTGCTACAACTTGGGGGTAACAGCCTCTCTCTCTCTCTCTCTCTCTCTCTCTCTCTCTCTCTGTCTCTCGGCAAGGAGAACAACAATGAAATTCGTTTGCCGCGGCCGAAAATCAGAAAAGCCGAAAAAGCTGGTGAACACCGGCCAGAAAACGTTCCGTTACACGGGCCCGTAGAATCGCGGGGCTTTTTCGGCGCGAATCCGCCCGGCCACGGTGCGGTTTAATAATGAACACTCGCGGAACACTCGTCCGGTCTCGTTGAATGAATGAGGACACATTGTATAGGTGGGATGATTGCAGATTGTACGCGCGCGCAGATACCGGTTAAAACGGCGTTTGGAAGCGAGGCCTGGATGCTATCGCAGAGCCATCGGTATGTAACGACGACGCTTTGCGTTACACATGCGGCCGCCCCCCCCCCCCCCCCCGCGGTGTTTACATATGCAGATCCGCGAGTGTACTCAAAATTCAAATCGCATTCGAATCGCTGCCGATCGGCCGCTCCGCGGGGCCCTGCTCGTCCAAATTTCACGGCCTCAGCCGCCGTCACCTGCCTGTGTGATTTTACGCCAGACCGTGGCAATCCTGCCTACTCTCGACATATCGATGCAAATACCCCGTGAATTTTCCATTAATTGGACACTTTTGTGTCCAGCGAATTGTTCGTCCAACGAATTTTTAATCGAGAGGCAATCGTCCAGCGCGATTATCAAGTTAATCGTTAAATTACCGTACGAGCGTTCGAATAATTTAAAAAGAGTTAGGGTAAGACTTTGGAAACTGGAGAGGAAATTAGAGATTACAGTTGGGAAAAAATTTTGAGCAAAAATAACTATGTTGATTGTTAATTTGCAGGAAATGTGTTTTCGGAGTACTTTTCAGAGTTAGCATGGATTTTATAATTTGAAATTGGAGATTTACTTTGGAGGAATTTACTTTGGATCTGAGATTATGTTCTGATCCTTTGGTTGTTTCTAATATATAGTATCTACAGATTTTTCCATTAATTACACTTTTGCTGGAGCAATTATTCATCGAAGTATACTCGAACGAGGAGTGCATGCTTTTGCTTGTTTCATTTCGAGCCTTATTACGAAAGACGATCGTCTTTTGTAATTATCGTTGGCAAAATTTAAATTAGAAATAACTAGGTTAATTGTTAATTTGCAGAAGAAGCGTTTCAAGTACTTTTCAGAATTAGTGTAGATTTCGTAACTCGGAACTGGAGACTTTCGCAAAAACGAAGGTTACTGTGAGAAAATTTATTATTTCATTTATTTTATTTACTATTTTATTTGTTATTTATTTATTTAAAATAAATTATTTACTATTAATTTGTTATTTATTATTTTATTTTATTATTCCACACTTTTGACTTATTTTATTATTTATTATTTAAAAATTTATTATTTATTATTTTATTTTATTTTATTCCACACTTTTGACTTATTTTCCCAGGCTGTTATTCGTTTCCATCTAGTTCAGAATTAGCTACATTTAATTCTTTAACATTCGATTAATTCTCAAACATCATTCTCTTGAAAACAGCCTTAAGTGGAAAAAAATCGAATACACTCTGTATATTAATTTGAAGTTCGAATATTAGAGCAAATCTATGGATTCGTGGCTTTACAATTCGACATTGGAGATTTGCCTCGTAGGAACTGAGATTAGTAATTCGTTTAGTTAATTAATTAGGTATATTTTCTAATATTTGTTATTTATTTGCACTGTTCCGCGTTCGTTTGCATTTGTAGCTTGTTTGTTTATAGAAGCCTTTGTTTCTTTACTTGGTTGTATGGTACAGTGATCGAAAATTAATTTCCAACCAAATGTTGCAAATCATACCAATTTGCATTGATCAACAATGACTCTTTTAGAATGCGACGTTCGTTTTATACATTGATGATTTAATATCCGTACTTGAATTTAGCATGGAGATTACAAGCTGCAAAAGATACTTTCAATAATTTTTTATCGTTGAATTTTCTTGTTAAGAGAAATTTGCACAGTCAATCGCTAAATTAAATTTCCAATCGTCCTTCGAACTCAGAAACTTGAGAAACATCTCAATCTCCTTTTCTCCATACAAAATTGTCACAGTTGAATTTCCAAAAATTTTCAACCAGTTACACACAATAAAAATTAAGAAATATGAGCACGATATCTAATACTAAATTAAGGATAGATTCGTAACGACGGGTAATTTTCAGAAAATTATAGATAAAAACAATTCCCCAGAAATATCTAATATATTTCACAGAATTCACACACGAAATATCCATTAATCCTTTCGATTAGAAACATTAAACTTTACGCAAACAAGGGAAAAGGAAAACAAATTTTGTTGCTTGCACAGTAAAATTCATAAGAAGTTAATTCCAAAATCTATTATGCGAATATCAGTGGTCAAAAAGTTCCACCAGCAATTCTATCGAACAATATCTGATAAAACAAAACCCCGTGAACAATTGTTACACGTCGTTTCAAAATTCAACCGCCCGTGAACACGCATCGGAGCGTTCGAAAACGAGAATGTTGTCCCACCGAAAACAAAAGAAACAAAAAAAAAAATAAAATAAAATAAAATAAAATAACGAAAAAGAGAACGTGGAATCTTTTTCCTCTTTTCTTTTTTTTTTTCTTTTTTTTTTTT
>NW_025110717.1:0-54964 GCF_011392965.1 Frieseomelitta varia
TAACTCGGATACTGTTGATTAATTATCAGCGCAAAGCATTAAAAGCGTAGAGGCCAGTCGAAATCGGCTGAGTTTCGCGCGAAAATCGCGAGATCCGCGAAGTTGGTATCCGACTTCGTATTCTAGTTGAACAAGGCTCTTGAGAATGAGAGGTGCCTATGTACATAACGAAATAACGAAATAACGAATAGATATTTGCAGAAAATATGTCATCGAGAATGATGTATGTATTATGGTTATGAACTTCGACATATTCTACTTCGAACTTTTCTCGACTCTTTTCCGTGTACACGAAATCCTACATGCGAAATATCTTAAGAAAGAATGAGAAGGAACGAATCGAATAAAAGGATGAATGACAGGATGAATGACAACATGACTTTTTGTACAAAGCAGATACAATTTATAAAATAACTACTCGTACGTGGAAGGATTTGAATGTTTGTCATGATATTGAATGGTTTCCTTTTTCTCTTGAACGTGTGAAGTCAATGATGGACAAAAAGAAAACAAGAAATGTTAAATGTGTTGTACCTAACGGTGTGCTCTGGGTGCATTAGAGTGCGAAATTAAAATCATTTTCCTTTCTATACACATGATTTCAAATAAAATACAAGGTGCAAGAATTTCTTTTGTTTTTCTTTTAACCCTCTTTCCTTTACTTCTTTCCATTTTTGATCGTTCTTCATCGTTGTTTGTACCATAGTGACGCATTTTAATTTCAGGTATCCCACAGAACAAAGAGTATATCAAACGGTATACACGAAGACAAGCATTTCTCTGCGCGAATGCGTATAATTTAAAGTCTATTGGCAAACGGTCTGCGGTGATTCATCATCAAAAAATGAAGAAATTTTCTGGAATGGAGCGGCTAAGCAGAGAGAGGAACGATGCTTAGTGTGACATATATACTCTCAATAAGGAACATGTTCGTTTGATCTCCCTCTCGAAATGCAATCGCCTTTGCTAATTGGTGCCAAGGGCGATAAAAATCGCCCGGCTGCCGGAGGAAATCTTTGCGCCAGTTGACGCACTACAGTGCACTTCTTCTTGGAGAAGTTCAATTGTTTTTCTATTAGAGTTAAAACTACTCCAAGATTTTTATTCTTTATTCTTTTCGTAATTCTACTTATTAGATTTATTACTAAAAAATTTCAAAATATAATATATGCTCTATTGCTCAAAGTTGAGTATCGCAGAAGTTACAAACTCTTGAAGCAACTTTAATGTCAAAAGATTACGTTGCTCAATCTTCTTTCCTTTTCTGATCTGTCTTTTACTTTAGGTGGTATAGAATAAAGAAAAGAGACACACCTGTGCAACTATTCCCATAAGCGAACAAAGAACTTGTAATATTATCGTGACTTGTATTATTATTGCGACTATTCTTTCATTGGCAAAATGAAACACCTGTTATATTACGTTTGGTATGATGCTAAGAAATACGAAACGAGAACATGTTTGACTTAACGTTTGATTCTCTGAATGTTCTAAGAATGTTGCTGACGATTCATTTCAAAAGTATCGTAGAAGTGATTTGATTACATGATTTATGGAAGATTCTCATGGAAGATGCTATTTCTAAGGAAATTGAAATACGAGTAATAAAATGATATTTATTGAGAGTCTTTAGTTAGGTATATCTCGTATACTTTGCTATAGAAGAAAACACTGATAGAATTTTAACTTTAAATGATGTATGAAAAAGAATTAATTATAGTATGAACTTTATTTTCAGTTTTTGAAGAAGAAACGGCTGTATATCTGACTTCCATCATTTTTTTTTTCCTCAAAGAAACTAGATGACTTCTAAAGGAATATATAATAGATAGCATATATATGGATTATTCTTCACCCTACTGACTTAGCATAAATGATTCAAGATTTCTAAAACACTTACAAGAAATGAAATTCCAAAGAATTTCCATATTTCAAATCACCATAAAATATTTGAAAATATTTTCATCTGTTAAGTACTTTAGATGCTAACGTATCGGCATCATAGAAGTGGATCATACATACTTTAAATTTAGTACTGGACGAATTATAGAACACTGTGGTTTATATAAATATCAGGTACATATATTTCAATATACTACCAACTTATGCATTTATACTATTCATAGAAATGCCATATTCTTCGAACCACTTACGAGTATCCTCGTGTCAAGGTTACACGTGATGCCCTTCGTTCGTTCTCGATTTCAGCGTCCGGAATCGGAGGAACAGAACGCGGAACGCGCACGAATTCCGGCTAAACGTTGGCGTCACCGGCTGCCAGGATGTTCTGTCTGCCAGAGACGTCCCGTCATCGACCTTGAAACCTCAGGTCGGAGAACCGAGAGAGGTTTCGCCTTGGATAATTGGTGCCGCGAAAACTAGGCCTGCGCCTGCAGTGACGTCGCCAGTTGGTATATGCCGCGACGGTTATATGCAGTAAACGAACCTGCACGAGAGTTGCGGAGACGCAGAGGGCGAAGAAGACGAAGAAGTACGAGCGGCGAAACGGAGAGGGAGAGCAATCGCGAAGACGAAGAAAACGCTTGCGAACGGAAGAGATAGAGCGATAGCGAGAGTGTGTGTGAGAGAGAGAGAGAGAGAGAGAGAGTGAGTGAGAGAGAGAGAGCGCGAGAGAGAGCGAGAGAGAGCGATAGAGCGAGAGTAAGAGGGAAAGAAAAACGTGCTTAATGCAGTGAATGGGAGGGAGAAAGAAAGACAGTGTGGCGCGTTCGCGGTAACGAAACAAATAGGCCGGCGACTTTCACCGTGTATCCAAGAACGGCTTGAACACCACACAGCGAGTACAGGCTGAGCGCTCTTGGCCCAAACCACTCGAGTATGAGGTGTACTCTCGCTCACCAACGTCCTCGCGGGTGGGGGAAATTCTACTTCGAAGCCATCAGACACGAGGCATACCCTGAGAGCCAAGCGAACGGACCTCGATTCTTTTTCTTTCGCCCGTGTCTTGCACGTGTCTCTATTCTTTGCTGTGGCCTCTACGATCACACTGTCCACCGCATGAAAAAGTGTGTTTTCGTCGATCTCTCCAGTTTTCTCCCTCTTTTTCTTTCTCCTCGGGAAAATTGATTAATTCGATTCGTGTCCGTAATCGTCGCGGACCAGAGTGTGTCATCTTGCACGCCTTCATGAACTGTCCCTATTTGAATAGACATGCATCGCCGTGATCGTCAACTCTAAACAGCAAGCATCGAATGGTGATAATTCAGTGACGGCAAAAGAGAACCAAGTGGTGATTGATTAAAGAAATGTACGGATGCGTGTTGTGGATATGTTGAGGATGACACGACGAAGACCACCAGATTCGACATGGATCTACTTGGTAGCCTGGCTGATTTCCATCGTCCTGCCTATCGTGACCGGTACGATTTTTAATCTTTATGATGCTAGATCGTTGCACGCGATCGATTCCGTTACCCGCTTAAGCGAACTTGCAGCGACGAAAGTATACCGAAAGTGAAAATATGGAACATTTTCCAATTAAGAAGGTTTCTTATAATTGTTATTTTATAGTTGAGAGAGCTAGCGAAGCGTCCCTTGATTTTGATATCAGGAATAGGTTTGTCGAATTGACAGCCAACTATAGCTGAGATTAACTCTCGACGTTGATTTGACTTATTCGACAGCACATAAGAAACAAATGGTGATGATTTGAAATTAATTTCTCAACTGGTATCTGAGAATCGTTGGAGATCACAGCAATTTAGTTCAAAATCACTTAATATTCAAGCTTTTAATTTAGTATAATATCATTAGAATCTCTCTATCAAAGGAAACGTAAAATACAACTTGAAAGTACTTTAGTAACTTGGCATTAATTATATATTTATATTAATCTTATTTGATTATGAGTGATTATGATAACTTTGATAACTAAAGATGGAACATTTACAAATGAATTTATGACTCTGGATTAAGTCACATGAATGAATACTGTAGAAGGAGCATAATGATTTTTAGAGAGAGCGAAACGTAAATAATTTTGCGAACAAGTATTTTTCCTGTGATTTTTTAATATTTAATGGTGAAAAATTTCAATTTGAGTACTTTCAACTAAATTAGATCCAATTCATATTCTTCATTGTGTCATTCCTTTAATACTACTCTTTTTTTCTCTCCTAAGGTCTCCGTTTACAATTTAAATGTCTCATTCCCTTCGTAAAATAAGTTAGTTATATTTAATTATTGATAAACGTACAACTTGATCGATCATAAATTAGACCGAGTCTGTTTTAATATCGGATCAATGATTTTATCTATGATTCGTACGTGTAATTTACATGCACAGTTGTCTGTCCGAATAACTATCATTTCACTCATTATACTTCGCTTCTTCGAATTATTCCAGAAACGATTCCGAAAATAGTAGAAACAGACTTAGAATCTTTAGATTTATCAGTTTAAGAAATCAATCGAACAATCGCGAAAAAGAGTCTTTTTTAACAAGCTGGTAATTTCAAGAAACGAACTGAACGATTGCTTCGCGAAAGATTCCAAGAATGATCGAAACATAATTTATTGGAATTGTTTTCGAATTTTTCTCAAGAGATTCATACGTCTAAGAAACAATCCGTAGATTCACAACATATAATCCATTCTATATTGTTTCTCTTTTTTAAATTTACGTAATTCAATGTAACGTGTCTGATTAAAGATTCCAGTTTGTAAATGCGTATACTTGAATCTTTCGGTGACATTCGTTTTCGACTTTAGAAAATTCTACTTCCGTCGAAAGTGATTGGCATTTCTCGATGGAAATTGACACTTTCTTGCCATATTATGATCTTTATGATCCAACGTTTTCTCGTTGTTTATTGCAGGAGTGGCGTACAACTATGCGGATAAACAGAGGTACGATGGATGGTACAACAACCTGGCACATCCTGATTGGGGATCGATCGGCAAGTAGTTTAAATACCATTGCTTTATCATTGCACAGTGGTATAACTTTTCATTTTAAATAGACCGAATTATCATTTAATGACTTATAACTTTTCGATATTTGGCAATCAGGATTTCATTGTTGGAATATATATTATTTTATTATGAAGAGTTGGAATCTTTTCTCAAATTCGTATATTTATATTTTTTTATAAAAAATAAAGAATGCAAAAATGACTAAATTATAATATCTTTGTTTTAAGTTATCATTAAACATACAATACTATACGGAGTATAGGTATTTTTCCATTAAATTAATTTTGGAATAATCGAGAATCTTTATTTTTGTTCAGTTAGAATTAGAATTTTTACCACTGTACGTCGGTGAACATATCACTCTTTTTAAACCTACCCCTTTTCACTTTATACGAATTTTACTTCTAGTATGATACAGTCGAATTAACTTTTAGAGGAATATTGGAAGAACAATGAATATTGATAAAATTTGAGGAAAGTGGAAGAGTCAGAATTTGGACAGTACTTTTTTCATGATCGTTGTTTCATTACGGTTAAATAATATATCGCAAAATTTCGGAAGAAATTGGAAAAAAAATAGGAAGAGACCAAGTTGTTTTGTTTGAATAGTAAATTAAGTGTAAATCAAGGAATGATGTTTTAAGATTTATTTAACAATCAGGAAACTGGAGGAATATTGACATTCATATTCATAGATTTTTAATACATTCAAGGGTATTAATTATGAAAGAAGTAACGCTGAAATACTGAAAGCACGAAGACATTTGTCTAGGAATTCCGAAGGTTTTATTACAATGGTAATTGCCATAATTCAGACAGAAGTAAAAAGAGAATTAATTCCCGTTGTAAATATTTTTATTGACATTGTGATGCGACTCGGATAGCAATTGCCGTGCAAAGCCAATGGCGCGTAGAGTGAAAGGCGAAAAAAGTCGCTATTTTATTTCAATATAGCCAGCAAAAGCTTTACCAGATCTGCCGACAGAAATTTCATGGTTCTTTAAACATGAAAGTCGTTGCCTCTCGATTATTATACTAACACCTATTCTGTTTGACGTGAATGAACAATACCAACTATAATTCAAAAATGAAATGAATCTCGACGAAAAAAAATTAAAATCACGCGAGATCCTCTTTTTTCTATCTCTCTAGACAGGGAAATAATTAAATCTTTTAATAGACAATTTAATTCTGTCGGCGAGGCTTATTTTCTTTTTATAAAACCTATCTTTCTTTTTGTGCTTTAAATATTTATTACGTTTCATGCTAATTTTTGTTTGTGTAAATGACACCATATCTCTCAGTTTTCTTTTCGACGTGTTAACCATCTACTTTCTGACAGAATGCTAATAGTCTAGTCAAACATTTCATCTGGGTTCATTGTTTGTACTAATAGAACAAGGCAAGAGTAATCAATTCTTGATACGATTTCAATGTTCGGTTCTTTTACAAGATTAAAGTATACAATTTATATAATATACGTAATGTAGTAATAATATACAATATAGAATATTGATATAATGTACAATATATATGCTTATTTAATTTTTAACTGGTTGAATTGTAAGTAAATTACAGCAGTTTAAGTTATTTACCTAATTTAACATAGAGAGAACAAAGGAAACATACATTATGATATTGTACTGGAAGTAATAATGATATTAATTGAGAGTTAAATCCTTTTTCTGTTCGAATTTCTCAGTTTTTGGAGTACTTTACTTTATTGTTTATTCTATTAGAAATGATGATGTTGACACGGTTTGTACATTCATAGACAGCAGGCTGATACGAAAGATGCCAGCAGCATATTCTGATGGGGTTTACATGCTAGCTGGCCAGGACAGACCATCTCCAAGGAAGCTCAGTCAGCTTTTCATGCAAGGTGACGATGGTCTGCCATCGGTCAAGAATAGGACAGCATTATTCGCCTTTTTCGGTAAAAATCAACTACATCAATACATTTCATCATTTTAGTATGGCATCATTAATAGTAAGTGTTACTTCACTATTGTGATGTAATAAGAAAACTAAATTATAATAGACAATCTTTTCCACAGAAAAGATACTCATTCAATGTCCAAATTCTATTTCATTTTTCTTTAATCAAAGAAATTCATGATTTCATGACAAGTAGACAAGAATGTCGACATGTAATGATAATTCACTCAGAATCCAGTCTAAAAAATATCTTGAATGAATTTGGTAAAGTAGATGGAACAGTATGTAGAAGCAAGGGAATTATTGTCGCTGACAGTGTACGCATTCGAATACCTGTATCACGTTGTTGCGCAAACAGCGTAAGGTGTCCGGGTGTCGGAATAGAACCGGGTGCAAGGAACTTTTTGATCCACTTTTCACGTAAAATGTTCCGTATAATGTATAGCGAATGGTTCACTTTGTCCCAAATAATTCCAGAGTTATTCAAAATAGAGGAATATCAATTGATAATTAATGCAGTTTCAGGAATTGCTGAGTGATGAAAAGAGAAATCTAATAACAATTGATATGTTGATGATTTATATAAATTCATATTTTTCTAAAATTAACAAAATTACTCAGTTTACTACTTTTTACTCTGTTAATGATATTATAATTATTTAAAATGCAAATATGTATAAACATATTCGCAGTCTGTCAATAAGAATAGTGATTTTATTAAATTGGTTGTTGCGATGATCTTTTGAAATAACTCGAATTGAGAAAAGTTTCAAGGAATTCAAAAAACTGGACTAAATTAAGAAAAAAAAGGAATCAAAATTCTGAACTTAAACTAAATTAGGAAAACTCAAGATTTTAATCAAATGGTATTAAAAAACACAAAATCCGAAAGAACTGGTCCTCCAGATAATTCGAGGGAAACGTGCTCGACCTCACGTCCTCGATTCAGTTCCGAAAACCGTGCGTTAAACGCCGGTCGGAACTGGGACGAAGGAAAGCGCGGTCGATTCTCGAAAAAGAGGTGAAAAGTAAAAACTGTGTCAGTCTCCTGAATTCCATCCGTGTCGATTAGCGTACGTGGCGAAACCTTCGTCGACGGAAGCGATCATTCGAGAACCGGTCGCGCGTTGCAATTCACTTCCTTGAGAAGTGGAACCTCGAATGATCTTCATTAATGCTGCGTACGGAACGATTTCAGGGCAGCTGGTCACGTCGGAGATAATCATGGCCAGCGAAAGTGGCTGCCCAATAGAGTATCACCGAATCGACGTGGACAAATGCGATCCGGTTTTCGACAAGGAGTGCCAAGGTAACAAGTACATTCCCTTCCGTCGAGCGGATTATGATCGGCAAACCGGGCGCAGCCCTAATAGCCCTCGTGAACAGGTAATTTCTCGCTCTCTCTGATAGTTGATTTAATAAGATGTGTAAAATTTCAAATATTTGGAACAGAAAGGGAAGGATCTCGATCAGTTTATTTGTTAGAATTGAATCATTTTTCTAATATATGTCGTATCCATGTCCAATTATTATTGTGTACGTAAACTTGTCGGATAATAAATAGTTTATGTAATTGGAATTCATTCATTCCCTTTCAACTACAGTGATGTCATCTATATAGATTCATATAAATTGATGGAAAAATATCTTTAAAACTCCAGGCAACGTTTCTAACAACAGGAGACGAGTGTAAACCAGTTATTTATAATGATGGAGAAAGTAATGATCATTAAGAACTGCGTATGTTGTTTCTTACGCTTTCATCCGGCGTATCTTATAATTGCGTCAACTGTTAAAGCGTATCGAACATTTTTCACGAGAAAACGTGTCACATGTGTGACACGAAACCGTTTTATACCAGCAGAATCTCTCATTTATTTTAATTATTTTTTACATTTCTGTATCAAGGCTATTCCTATGAGTAATGCTACTTGTTTTTTAAGAATTGAGAATGCGTCACTTATTGATTACCAAAGTACTTATATCATTTAATAATTCAATTATTTAATCATTTAATTATTTAATTTAATAATTCTTAGATACAAAATTTGATATACACATATTTTCAATTATAAGATTTAACAAAATCTTCCAATGTGCAATAAAGCTCCAAAAATTATCTAAAATTAATTAAAATTATTTAATGCACAACTTTGCGAAATATTCCGAATATAAAGTTTCATAAGGAGTACAAAATTTTCTAAATATAATGTTGTAAAATGTATTTACATGATCTTTAAATGTAATATTTGTTTGAACATAAGACTTTCGTTCAGATATTGGGAAATAAGTCGCGAAAAGTAGCTCTGAATACGTGAGGTTGCAGATAAACAAAGTGACGAGCTGGATCGACGGTAGCTTCATTTATTCGAGCAGCGAAGCATGGACGAACACGATGAGATCTTTCAAAAACGGCAGCCTATTGATGGAGCCTACGAGGAATTTTCCTGTGAGGAACACGATGCGTGCTCCACTTTTCAATCATGCTGTTCCACACGTTATGAGAATGCTCAGTCCCGAACGTCTTTATCGTGAGTTCGATATTTTTTTCATTCGTGCGTGATTCTCACTATGAAAAATCGTTTTCAGTCCTTGGCGATCCACGAACGAATCAGCATCCTCCCTTATTGGCTCTTGGAATATTGTTTTATCGGTGGCACAATGTGGTTGCCGCGCGAATACAACTGGAGAATCCAAATATGTCTGACGAAGATATCTTTCAGAAAGCAAGGCGTATTGTTATAGCAACGCTTCAGGTTCGTTCATTGCTATGCAAAGTTATAAAAATAAAATGTTCAGATTGTAATACTCATTCTGATATAATCTAATAAATTTCTAATAAATGATTGTTTAGGTTCTCTTGTTTAGCTGGGTTCACTAAAATATGAATTTGTATAAACATAACAATTACTATGCGTACCCATGACCTTTTATTATCCACAACCTGCAAATGTATCTAGTTGAATGAATTTGAAAATTGTGAACTGTTGGATCGAAACATTTTTTAATTCTAAGTTTATTTTTAAAATTTTTATTTAAATTTAATTTAGACACAATTGAATTTTGATTGACTTGAAATATGTTGGCTAAATTTTTGTTCATTTTATTCAAACATATGATCATTCATTTCAAAAGATCAATTATATCTTCTGCAATCTTATTTGAAATTTTCTTACAATTTTATAGATTGTTATTAAATATAAATAGATAAAGATGATCAGTATAGGATAATACATATTAATTAACAGCATTTAACTTAATTACAATAAAATATAGATGTAATACATCCTTTCTATACAAATTGTCACCCCGCTATCGTCATTACAAGTAATGCTATATCATAGCCGTGTAATTATACACCGTTACCGTAACCCGATACACATACTATTATAATTTCATACTATTTCACTAGTTCCTTTATAAAATTGTCACATCGTTTAGACATATTCTGTTATACTATTTATTTACTCCATTATTTGACACTTTTTATGAATAGAACAAAATTCAAACACATTGTAAGCCATTTAATAAATAAGTCTGATTTTTTTAAGAATTGAACTTAAAATAATACATGCTTGTTCCTTTTTCTTACATTACAGAATATTATCTTGTACGAGTATCTTCCGGTACTTTTGAATGAAAATCCGCCATCGTACACAGGATACAAACCAGATTTACATCCTGGAATCAGTCACATATTTCAGAGCGCAGCTTTTCGTTATGGACACACGTTGATACCACCAGGATTGTATCGTCGAGATGAAAACTGCGAGTATAGAAGAACTAATACCGATCAGCCTGCGATCAGACTTTGTTCCACATGGTGGGATTCTAATGTAAGTGATACATTAAACTAGATGATTACTTTAATTATGAATATAATTTTATGATATATAATAATTTCCAATAATTTCCAGTAAATTTTAATTTCTATTAATTTCCAATATTCTAAAATATTCTAAATGTCATGTCAATTATAATACTTCAATCTTTAATATTTTAATTTCAAAAAAATTTATATTCTTATACATAAAATTTTTTCATATTTATTTTAATTACATTTTCTTCTTTTTAGGAAATTTTAACTAACAGCACAATCGAAGAACTTCTCATGGGCATGACGTCGCAAATAGCTGAGAAAGAGGATAATTTGCTTGGAACTGACATTAGAAACAATTTATTTGGGCCTATGGAATTCTCAAGACGAGACTTAGGAGCCTTGAACATTATGCGAGGAAGAGATAATGGTCTCCCAGATTATAATACAGCTAGGGCACACTTCAAGCTACCTCGTAAGAAAACTTGGAACGAGATTAATCCGGAATTATTTAACAAAAATCCCTCGTTACTGCGCACGTTAGTCGAAATCCATTCGAATAATTTAAACAACATGGATGTTTACGTTGGTGGAATGCTGGAATCTAGCGCTGGGCCAGGAGAACTCTTCTCAGCTGTGATTAACGAGCAATTCCTTCGTTTAAGAGATTCTGACAGATTTTGGTTCGAAAATGAAGAGAATGGGTATGTGATAAATTGATGAAAATTGTATTAGAATTATAGTGTCTAAAGTAAAATGAAATTAGAAATATTTAGCAACTTTATGAAGTTCATTGGATATAACAAAATTTTGTTCTACATTATGATTTATTAAGAAAAAAAATTAGTAACTATTAGTGAATTGATTTATGTTAAAACTCAATGTAGAATTGACTTGACAGAAACTGAATGCAGAATTGTGCATTAAATTTTATATTATATACTCTGTTTTCTAGAATTTTTACAAAAAGCGAAATAGCAGACATCCGTCGCGTAACTCTGTGGGACATAATCGTAAATGCGACAGGTATACCACCAGACGTTATTCAAAAGAACGTGTTCACTTGGAAAGAAGGAGATCCTTGCCCTCAGCCTTATCAACTCAACTCGACAATGTTAGAACCTTGTGTTCCATTACAACGTTACGATTATTTCGAGGTGATTGTCATTTGCAATATATTATTATTAAATTTTTAGCTTCTACTTCTCTTCAAACACTTGTAAAATCACTGTAATCCAGACTTCAACCAGTTTTGATCAATTTCAACACCTCGCCATATCTCTTCCATCGACAGGCTATTATACAATGTTACCCAATACAAAACTATGTTCCTGGAACTTCACGTTTCCCTCGTGCTACCCTATATGTACAAACTCAGAAACCTACTGTGTATCAACTCCATTGCAGGGAAGCGAGCTGGTGTACATATACGCGTGTGTTTTTCTGGGTTTTGTGCCGATTCTTTGCGCCGGCGCCGGATACGGTTTGGTCAAGCTGCAAAATCGACGAAGAAGACGATTGAAAATCCTCCAAGAAGCGATACAAAAAAGGAATGATGGCAAAATCTGCGTGGACAAGATGATCGTGCGCGAGTGGTTGCACGCGAATCATCGCCGTCTGGTCAAGGTGAAATTCGGGCCGGAAGAGGCTCTGCACATCGTCGATCGCAAGGGAGAGAAACTGCGCACGTTCGACTTCAACGACGTGAACACGGTCACGATGGAAGAATCGCAGGTGATTGCAGCAAAATTTTACATTTTACTTTGGAAATTTCGAAGGAGGATCTTGATCGAGAAATCTCGCGATGAAACTGCGCGATTGCTTAATGCGAGCGTGTGGTATAGAGCATTATAAACGGAGAAGGATCGGCTTCTCCGATTGGTTCATCGAATTCAACGGACCGGGCTGATATACGAAACTCGCTTCCACGCTTTCGCGCGCTTAAAAATGTTTCTTGCTTCATAGGATGAAATTGCTTATTGTTAATATTAGAGGAACGTTACATATTTTAATGCTAATTATCAATGTTGTATATTTCTCTAATGCTAAATATAACGTTGCATATTCTTTTAATATTGCTTAACATTCGAATTATTCAAAAAACATTTATAGATTTACAAACGATTTTTGAAGATTCTTCTTTTACGAAAGCTTGTGATTCTATTAGTTCATTTTTCTGCAACATGCAAACTGTACTTCCGTTAATAAAATACAAGTCAGAATCTATGAAAAGATTTGTTTTATTTGTTACATATTATTATAACAAATACTACATCTTGGATACTTCGTACATTGTGATCATCATTTCTCTGGCTTCAAATATCAACATACGTGTATAAAAATCTGCAGTCTATTTAAACTATTTTTGTTAAAAATTGTCCAGTGCGTAATTCTCTAGTTATTTATTAAATAGACATAGATATACAGTAGCTAGGACTCTTTTAATGTGCCTGTGTGTACAACAATATTTGAATTGACATTATACATACAATTATACATATATTTAGGAAAACGAGAATGGTCATCGTAAGGCGTTGGTTCTGTTACGGATACCACGGGACTACGACCTTGTCCTTGAACTGGATTCGCTGGCCTCGCGTAGAAAGTTCATTGCGAAACTGGAGGCATTTCTGGCATCCCATAAAAAGCACTTCACTCTGTCCCAAGTGAGTAGGGACATTATGCTTGCAAAAGCGGAAACGAAGGAACGACGTCAAAAGAAACTCGAACAGGTATTTCCCTTGTATTCTCAACTCGAGTTTCGATTTCTATTATGCTTCTTAAGGTATCAATATACGACTTCCTGCCTCGTTAACTATGCAACGCTTTTTCCTTTTTCCGATAGTTCTTCAGGGAAGCTTACGCTTTAACGTTCGGTTTACGGCCTGGTGAAAGGCGGCGACGATCCGAGGATAGCGACAGCGGTGAGGTCGTTACTGTTATGAGGACGTCACTTTCTAAAAGCGAATTCGCCAGCGCGCTTGGAATGCGTGCAGACGCCGTTTTCGTGAAGAAAATGTTTAATATAGTCGATAAAGACAGAGACGGTCGCATTTCGTTCCAGGTAAAAGATGTTGAACTTGAGCTTTTAGGAAATTTATGTCCCAGCTTTTGTATCTTATCCTATCTGAACTGACGAGTTTCAAGTTTTTCTATTATTCACTTTGCTATATTATAGTCTTCTTTTCTTAGAGTCGCTATAAGTTACTTTAAATTGAAAATTATATTTATATAAGCATTTGGTTAATTCAATGTGGCTACATTGTCATAGCTTTCACGTAGTAAACATGATAGTTTAAATTTTACATTGAGAATGTTGCCATATATATTGCTTTAGTGTTTCAGAAAGTTTTGCTAATATATTTACAGTAACGTACAATAAGGGACAATTGTCCAAATACTAATTATTTTAAATACTTGCGAGAGAAGAAGTAAGATGTTCAATATAAGATAAACTAATGGTTATTGAGCGTTCGAATTATAAGTCGGTCCTTATATATCTCCTTTGTATCTATTTCCCGTCAAAGGTTCGGATTTTTGACAATTACCTCACTGCGTTCTGGGTCTACGTTGTTAGACGACACACATTTATGACACTACTGAGTCGTGTCCCCTACAATTGCAACTATTAAGATTTATTTTCTACAAAAAAATTGAATGTGTGTGTTTTTTTATATCCAATATTAAGAATGCAAGAAATTTTAAGTATAAAAATATATTTGAAAAATATATAATAAACTACGAATTTTTGAAATCTTTATCGCGGAGATTTTGAGTAATTCCTAAAAATAAGGAAACGATAATATTGTATATATTACACAGGTTACGACACTACTTTACTATTATCTTCATCATTCATGTTGCGATATGAATTTTAAACGAGTTTCTCTGACTAATCGGTACTTCCAGTTGGTAAATTTCTCCTTTCTATTTGAGGCCAAGCGTTAGGTCATTAATGTATATAAATATTGTACGAAATTAAAAATTGATTTAAACAATAAGTAATTTAAAAATTGAAGAGAAATGAATAAAAAGTTACTTATACTTTGTGACTGGAAAAGTTGATTAAAAATTTTTCAAATTTAGTATCAAGTTTCGAAGGCTATGTTTGTGACCACAAGAAATTATGCGAATAAAATGATAAAAGAAACTAAAAATTCCTTCTAACTAATATCTTAAGCTAATATCAAATAATGTTAATAACATTAATGGCATTAATATTAAACAATCAAATCAAATATATCTTCATTTTAGGAATTTTTGGACACTGTTTTGCTATTCTCTCGCGGAAAAACTGAGGATAAATTAAGAATTATCTTCGACATGTGCGACAAGGACAGTAATGGAGTTATCGACAAAGAGGAATTGTCAGAAATGCTCAGATCTTTGGTAGAAATCGCACGCACAACCAGCCTATCCGACGATCATGTCACGGAATTGATAGATGGAATGTTCCAAGTAAACTTTCAACTCTAAAACAGATCGTCGTTAAATTATCCGTATCGAAAAGTAGAGATTGCATCTCGAAAACAATTTATTTCAGGACGCTGGACTGGAGAGAAAGGATTACCTCACGTATAACGATTTCAAGCTGATGATGAAAGAGTATAAAGGTGATTTCGTGGCGATCGGTCTCGATTGCAAAGGCGCAAAGCAGAATTTCCTCGATACATCGACAAACGTAGCCCGCATGACGAGTTTCCATATTGATCAACTTCCACCAGAGGATTCAAAGACGTGGGCTCAAAAACAGTGGGACGCTGTTTCAACATTTCTCGAGGAGAATCGACAGAATATTTTCTACCTGTTTGTTTTCTATGTCACAACCATCGCTTTATTCGTTGAAAGATTCATTTGTAAGTTTCTTTAGTTGTTATGATACCAAAAGTATCAAATTGATTAAAATAGTTGAATTAGAATAGTTTTTAATTTATACTTTGTTTGATAATTGAGAGGCTTTCTGAAGAAACAAGTTGTAGTATGTTAATATACTACTATAGTTAATATTTGTCACAAAATGTCATAAATGATCTCTAAATTTCAGATTATTCCTTTATGGCTGAACACACGGATCTGAGGCACATTATGGGAGTTGGAATCGCCATAACCAGAGGATCTGCAGCAGCCTTGTCATTTTGTTACAGTCTACTACTTTTAACCATGTCACGCAATCTTCTGACCAAACTCAAAGAATTTTCTATTCAACAATATATCCCTCTCGATTCTCATATTCAGTTTCATAAAATTGCTGCGTGCACCGCGTTATTTTTCTCTGTTTTGCATACAGTGGGACATATGGTGAATTTTTATCATGTCTCTACTCAACCATTAGCTCATCTTCGTTGTCTGACCAGCGAAATTAGTTTTCCAAGCGATGCCCGGTTGACAATATCATTTTGGCTTTTCAGAACAGTAACAGGTAATTATTCAATTTGATAAATTACTTAATAATCACCAAAATATTTTAACTAATATTAAATTATTGTTACAGGTTTAACTGGAATCCTACTGTTCATTGTAATGACGATTATTTTTGTCTTTGCTCATCCAACTATTCGTCAGAAAGCGTACAAATTTTTCTGGTCCACGCATAGTTTATATGTAGTATTATATGCGTTGTGTTTAATACACGGCTTGGCACGATTGACCGGTTCTCCACGATTCTGGATCTTCTTCGTTGGACCAGCCATTATTTATTCCTTAGACAAGGTTGTTTAGAATGATTATCTTTTTATACTTTTATTTTTATTTTATTAGCATATTATCATATTATTTAATTTTCTAATTTTATTATCCAATTTTTCTATATAAACAATATTTTCAAAATCAATGAAATACATTTCACATTATTATTATCGGTTTCAAGGTTGTAAGCCTTCGTACCAAATACATGGCGCTAGACATCATCGAAACGGAACTGTTGCCATCGGACGTGATTAAAATCAAATTCTACAGGCCACCGAATTTGAAATATTTATCTGGCCAATGGGTCCGCCTTTCCTGTACCGCGTTTAGATCGAACGAGTTTCATTCGTTCACCCTGACTTCTGCGCCGCACGAAAATTTCCTCTCGTGTCACATTAAAGCACAAGGGCCGTGGACTTGGAAATTGCGTAATTACTTCGATCCCTGCAACTACAACCCGGAGGACGAACATCCGAAAATAAGAATAGAAGGGCCGTTTGGTGGTGGTAATCAAGATTGGTACAAGTTCGAGGTCGCTGTGATGGTTGGCGGTGGTATCGGTGTCACTCCTTATGCTTCCATGTTGAACGACCTTGTGTTTGGAACCTCTACGAATAGATACTCTGGTGTCGCTTGTAAAAAGGTAGTTGTAACTGATTTTTATTATAATCAGTAGACTGCGCATTTACAAGAAATTTTGAAATTGTAAAATTAGAAATTGTAGAGGTGACTGATCTCTGTTAATACAGAAAAAAATGTTGTTTAACATTTTATATATTTTCTGTAGTTAATATGTTGTGTCCCTGTGTTATTAAATTTAGGTTTATTTCCTGTGGATCTGCCCTTCTCACAAGCATTTCGAATGGTTCATCGACGTATTGAGGGACGTCGAAAGGAAAGATGTTACAGACGTGTTAGAAATTCACATATTTATTACGCAATTCTTTCACAAGTTCGATCTACGTACAACCATGCTGGTAAGCTGTGGAACAATTGTAATGCTTGTGAAATTGTTCCTCTGTTACATAAACACAAGTTGAGTGATATTTCTCTGTTGCAGTATATTTGTGAAAACCATTTCCAGAGGCTATCCAAGAAAAGCATATTCACGGGTTTAAAGGCGATAAATCACTTTGGCAGGCCGGATATGACTTCGTTTTTAAAGTTTGTTCAGAAAAAGCACAGCTACGTAAGTTTTCGAATTATTTTCGTTTATTTGTTAGCTCAGAAATTAAAATTAAACATTTTTTAACAATTAAATATTTTCAAAAAATTTTAGATGCTGTTAACGAATTAAAATGTGTATTAAATACTGTCGTAGGTCAGTAAGATAGGAGTATTTAGTTGTGGGCCACGTCCTCTAACGAAGAGCGTGATGTCATCCTGCGACGAAGTGAATAAAGGTCGCCGTCTGCCGTACTTTATTCACCACTTCGAGAACTTTGGCTAGTCTGATCTATATTACTTCGAGAACAAGAAGAACGATGGACTCTATCGTGAATCTCATGCAATTTTATCAAGTGTACATATTTATGCGCTTACCGGGCGTCCCTTAATTTATATAACAAGTATTATATTTCTTATTTATGATTGTGAAAGAACGAAAGAAGTATTTTTTTCTTTAACTGACGTTTGAAAAAAATCAGTATTATGAATGTCAACCGTGTGTGATGCGACATTGATAAGCAGAACTGATTAATTTAAACGATTTCTAAGATCATTATCCTGAAACTATATATCTCCTTATCAAATACTTTTTCAATCGCTTGAGGATCGAATTCATACTACTAAATATAATAATATTTATGATGACGAGGTGATTACAAATACGAGAAGGTTCTAAATTTCATCCCTAATAATTATAAACAGGTCAAAATTGTAAATTACGTCACGTAAATTAAGTTGTCATTTATTAATTGCCAATTAATTTGAGAAGAAGTCAATTTAGATTTCAGACTGTGTCCTCAAACGGTTAAAGAATTCAGTTTATCAGGAAAATTAAGAATGAACATGTTATAAATCAATATTTATTCCCTTCCTTTCTCCATAGGAGTTCTGGGCCTGAGTTTACAGTTTTAAGTAAACTTCTATTAAACTATATCGAAGAATTTACTAACAATAGATTGTTAAATAATAATTATAAAGAAATCAGGCATTAACTGGTCTACGTGAAGACGATGGAAATGGATAGGACCAGTTGCTCTTCGTCGAATCTTCGTTAGATTCATGGTGAAACTCTGACGATTCGTGCGACGTGTATCCTCGATTTATCACACCTTGTGTCTCTTCCTTGGTATCGTGTCTGTTTTGCAATTTCGACGACAACTGACTGAAACAACATAAATTCCAAATCCATTTAATAAATTCTAAAACTCTGTCGTATTTAAAACTCTGCTGTGATTCTAGATATTATTTTATAAATTTCATTCTGATTTTGTTTTCAAATCCGAAAGCAACAGCCATAGTTCCTTCGAATTTAAGAGATTTGTTAATGATAGAAAATCTGTAACTGGATTGAGAAAGATTGAAAAAAAAAAAAAAACGCAGCAGGGTTAACACGCAATATATAAAAATATATGAATTAGAATAGAACCTTATTATACGATCACCAAATGAATCCTCAATTTTAGGTCTCCGCCTGATAT
Source organism: Frieseomelitta varia (assembly GCF_011392965.1). Lineage (NCBI taxonomy): Eukaryota > Metazoa > Arthropoda > Insecta > Hymenoptera > Apidae > Frieseomelitta > Frieseomelitta varia. Next base: position 19,021 of record NW_025110717.1, read on the forward strand.
TCCTTGTATCGAAACTCTCCTCTATGATGACGTGCCTGTCGTACGGTGTATCGTAATCAACCTCCAATATGGTGGAGAATTGATGAGGAAAAATCATATCTATCGCTGTAATCACCACTCCAGCGAACATGCATCCGATACCTAGAAAAATTCACTACCTGAAGAATTTTTCCTCTTATTATAAATTTAAGGACTGACTTTGCGTTAATGCAGTATTTCATTTTGACTTTCAATATCCAATAACGTTGCATTTACACGTGATTAGAATTAAAGATAAAAAAAACACTAACCAGCTAACAAAACAAGCCAATAATTCCATCCCAGGTTAAATGCAAGAATGGAACCTTCGATGTGCGCGATGAGAGGTTCGCAAGGTAAAAGTGCCCAGTAGATTAAATTGGTCAGGAGCATACATATCCCGGTGAAGATCATACCGTAGGCGCCATATCGTGGCACGACTATTAATAACAGATTCATCATGATCCAAGAGGCAAAGGACGTCCTAGAAAAAAAAAAGGAAGCAATTAGTCAACGTATAAATAAAAAAAAAGAAAGACACAGTCAGGACAAGAGAATGAATTAAGCGTGACTCAATGCCAAAAGTATTTTCTCGAGGCATACCAGAGCATCAGTGACGCGTAGTAGCCAGCTTGTCGATACTTGCTTCCCCACGAAAAACCTTCTTGATGAAGGCTGAAGTATTCGGCTAGAGAAACTATAGGAAACGGTGCACCCTGGTTCAATGCTTGCTTGAACGCGCTCGTCATCTCTCCGGTACTCCTCCACCAGAATCTTTCGTTATATTCTACATCATCCATTGGATTGTCGCTGCTTGGTAGCACTTTGCGTGGGAATTATTAAAAGAATGAAAGAAGAATCACTTACGAAATCAAGGTTTTTAAATATCAAACTATTTGTAAATTGTAATGTAGTGAATTATTGTACGAGTTTCAGGGAATAATAGAGAAATTACTCCGTTAAAGTAAGCATTGCTATAAACAGTTGATCCTATCATATAAGAACTGAAACCAATCATTTGCAATTCATAATTGAGAAAGTGACCTCGAGTAGACAATTGAGCCTCGACGTACGACAGGCGGCTGGCAAATTCATTATTAGCTTAACTTACGCCTATACGTAATGTTTATGTGCATCAAGCCAATGTATCCTCCTATTTCAGCAGTGGTCTTCTGTTTGGAGAATGCGCTGTACGTGCTGACGATGGTCGCGGAACTGGTGTGCCAGGATGATCCATACTGAGCGACTGCAATCGTGCAAAAAGAGTCAGATATGTAGTTCAACAAGAGAAAAGTCGGTTAATTGCGAGCAAAATGGACTAAACCTTGGATTGACGCTCCGACGAAAAGGCTCAAGGTCACCGTAAGGAACGTGCTAACACGCTGTGCAATCAGGAAACATTCATAATTATACCAATAACTAAACAACTAAACAATTATACATATATATATAATTAAATCATTAATCAAAGAATGAGACTTTAACTCCTTTCTTGCGGGTATAAAAGAATTTATATTAACTTGAAATCAGCAAGTATTATGCTAATAAAAACATTGTTACTCTGATATATATAAGTTGGTAATCATAACGAATAAATCTTTCTGATCTATCATTTTGTGATTTCACATGGCATTAAAGAGGGTTAAAGAATAGGTAGAAAAAAAAAAAAGAAAGTACTGACCTCCTTTCGTATTCCAGGAAATATGACGAGGAACGCGGTGAAGATGGTGCCGAAGATGACAAATACTATCACCAGAGGAACATCACCCGTCACAGGTGTACGATTACTGTAACTGTATAAAGTTGGCCCTCCGTCAATGCGGAAAGCATCGAACCATCCCTTCATCCTTTCAGTCGGATCTTCGAGTATTTCTCGACCCTGAGGGAACCGGCCAGTTCCGGTTCTCCTTGCAGACCACTTGGCATCAGCGGCTCTCCCTGAATATCTCCATCAAATATACACACGTAACAGAAAACAAATCAGTTCCTTAGCTCGTTTTCAAATCAAACTTCACTGTTCTTAGGAAATCTTTTGGCTTACTTTTGGAAAGCTCTTTACAAATATCATAAAAGAATCATAGATGATTTCTCTTTTCAGTTTCTTCTAACTCACTGAATTGCAAATTCTATGTAGTTTTAAATTTCAATGAACAAGTGACTAAAAGAATTTATCATAGTAAGTACTCGACTCTAGATATTTTACATATTCTCGCATTTCGGCAACTTCTAGGCCGTCTAATGATCACAGTAGGGTTTTAAATTATATTTGAGCAAGATAGCAATATAAAGTAGTATATACTATCTATAGTATAAAGTCAAAGTTTCTAAGAAATGTTGTGTACCTTAGGTCGCCACGCTCTGGCTACCAGCGTCCAAGGACGATTATTGTGAAAGAATAGTGCAGGATGCGAGCACCTGTGCGGTGAACATGGATGGTTCGAAGGCAGCTCGAGCACTAAGAACCACAGTAGGTTAACGGGTCTTCGAAAGCGATCTCCAGCCATGGAGTAGAGGGGACCGTGAGTCTTGATTACGTTTAAGAGGGGAGTATTGAAAGAGAAAGAACGGAGGAGAACAGGTGGGGCGGATTCTCGATGGAGACGGTTACATACTGGTCTCGAAGCAGTGGAGATGAAGAGAGACTAAAAGGTGTTGTTGATCAGCTGGGCCAGGAAAACGCAGCTCGAGCGGAGAGCTGCACGTCTGGTGCGTTTTATTTCGGCGGATCTGCGATCGATGATCCCGGATGACGACACGAGACGTGACACGTGAGCGTGGATCGCGCGGCATGCCCGATGGCACGCAGGAGACTTCGATGGCTGCACAGACGGTGACGTTTACCACTTGGTTCCCCGTGAATATTTTTCGTGCTTCGTCACACGTTACACTTGAAATAAGTTCTGGTTAACAGGAGAAGTATTTAAGTAGTAATTTAGTTGAAGATGAGATTAATTCATTGAGGATCAAGTTTTACGATGCGAAGGAAAGCAAATATTTGAGCTTTAATTTATAATTGTAAAAGTGGATCCACGTTTTATAATAATATACAAGATTTAGTTTTTAGTTTTATAGAGAGAATTATCAACGAAACAGATTAATTAAACTACTGTGGAATGACTTATCAACATTTTATTTGTAAGAATTTAAATTTGAAAAAAAGGACTGTGAATATTGTTGCAAATATAGACTTGGTATCTGACGAAAAAGATACGACCTACTCTGGACTATTTTTAGCGCATTTTGATGCTTATAGTGATAAAGTATATTTAGATAAGTATATTATTAATTTATTATTTAATTGAACGACAAGTATATTTATGTTTTTTTTATCCAGGTAAATTATTGATGTTTCAGATCATAAAAAATGGCACATTTTTATAATTTTACTTATCATACAAGAAAAGAGTAGCACAAATTGTTAAATTCCAAGGTAAAAACAATATTTCCAATTAACTATTTACTAATTTATTATCATTATGTTTATATTCATGCTATATCTATTTATTTATCATAAAGCTAATTAGTATATATAATTTCTAGAACACTATCATAACCAAAATTTTATTTTATATATGAATTACATATGAATTTATATTTGAATTTTATTGCTTCATAAAAACAATAAAATTCAATCTTATTCATATAAATAATAATAACTCTTTTACCGTTCGTCATATTTCACAAAAAAAAAAAAAAAAATAGAATTAAAAATAAAAAAGTTCTCGTCAGTGCGCATCGATCTAAAAATATTACAAATTACAAAGTAAAAGTAAAAATTCAACGATCACAGCAAGACTGAATAAAATTTCACCTCAATCTCTCCTCGACCATCAATTCTTTTCTCAAACATTAAAATCTCAAATATTTATAACAATGAGAAACAAGAAGAAAGAAAACAGAATTCAGCACACAAACCGATCACTATCATCGCTCTAGTAACGATACTTCCAATCGACTCGTAGAAACTCGTCAGCGTCGACAAGCTCTCGGCACCGAACTCTCACCTGACTCACATCCTCCGCTCCGCAATAAAAGCAACCCACGGAATGCTGGTCAACGGAGTTACTGGAACGTAAAATCCCGGATACGGGCTACCGTTTTTCATTCATACGGCCACGGCCAAGTGTCCACTCGCCGCTGGTAGCGAGCACACGGTGCCCGACGTTCGAAGCCAAAGAGGAGGATCGTCGGTGTGTTTTGCGCCAAGAAGATGGGCCATTGGTAGTGCCGGTGTATCCGTGTCCGGTACCGGAAGCGTGCACCTCGATCGAATCGTCACGACGCGTACGCGATAGCGAGGTATGCGTCCAGGCTGGTCCATAGTGCCGGCAATAACTCGCCAGCTATTTCAGGAGGTCTAATTCGAGCCGGGTGACGGTAAGCTTTTAACGGCAGCGCTGCTAGCATCATCCACCGTCGTTACTGCCACCACCTATGGCACATCCACCACCACTACCACTGCCGAAGACGACGATAACCACCGGAACGAAGAGTCTGGTGGCAGAGAGGCTGGTGCTCGCGCAGTCTCCCGTGCACGTAGTTCCCCAATACACCACCGACACTGCTCCTCTGATCCTTCAAGGTAAACTATGTATCTCGTTCTCTTTCTTTTTTATATTACATTGGTTAAGCAATAGGCTAGACTGCATGGGGGATTACCGTTGTGGTTGTCTGGGTATTTTTTTTTTTAGTGGATTGAAAGTTAACGGTGTCAATGGGTATTATGGGTGAAGTATCGTTTGTTTTGGAAATTAAGAAAAGGAATATAGCTTTTGTGAAAGTAGTGAACGTTTTATGAAACAGTAGATTTAAGAAAAAGAATTATCAGGTATTATATACTGTAAAGTATTAGATGAAAAGTAACAAAGTTTGCAAGTGGTTATAACTAATAACTTATAAATAATATTGTGTTACTATTTTGGTGAACTACAGTTACAGTTAATCAAATATTAAGTTATTGAATGTTCTCTATAATCTAGACAAATTATTCAAAAAAACAACCACGTGTTGAAAGGTATGATATCACTATTAGCGGCATTAAGAAATTTTAGACAAACAATTAACACTGTAACGAAAGTTGGCTATCATGATTACATTAGTATAAATCCGAAAATGTACATAGAAGTTGTAAAGCACTTATTGTATATTTCACAGAGATCATAAAAGTACTTAGGCAGTCAAGTACCAATTATATTAATAAACTTCCATATTCGGTGGGATCATTTTTAATACATATTGTACGTATGAAATAACTGTTCATTATTCGTTCTTAAATTTTTACGAAATATATATTTATAACCAGGAAACTGGTTTTAAATTTAAACAATATAATCATGACAGTCGTATCTCACTGCAGTATTAATAAAATTCTAAAATACATACAATACATATTTATAAACATGTCCTGCAATAAACATTCAAATTCAAACACTTTCGCGAGCCAAATTTTTATAAGTGTTTTCTGTCTTCGTAAACTCTGTTGGCGTATAGTTCATTATCTTCGTACGTTCTTCGACGTCTTTCTCGATCTTTTGAAATTGTCGAGCTTTCTTCTCTCTGTTCACTCATTGAAGAATGAAACATCAAAGATAAACAATATTTAATTCAGCAACAAGTGCATTATAAAATCAAACTATCAGAAGAGGGGACGATTCGAATGAAGGGGATTGGTAATTGAAAAATAAGTAGTTTTAACGTGGAAGAAGAGAAACTGCCAAAACGGACTCGTCATCGCATTGATAGCTACGATTAAGTTGTGCTACGACGATCGAAGATCGTTGGACCTATGCCTCTTAAGCCAACTCGATTCATGTACATCGCCAAAATCGGTCAGCTTTCGAGCAACAAACTGCTCACTTGGCAGACGTCCACGAGGAACGTGTGGACTGCGATCGCTTCGAATTTGATCGCCTCGTATCTCACGCGTTTCGGGACGGGAAGGTCGTTAGATACACAGATGCGTATTTTGGTACAATACGGTAGAACGTTTCAGTAAACGCCTGATTAATTATAACAACGCCGCGGTAATATAATAATTTTGCGAAGTTACTCTGAACTTTGTTTCATGACCCACTGAGAACACTTGTCTTTTTGAGATTCTCTCTTGCAAAACAAATGGTAATTGTCTGATTGCTAATAAAATTATTATAGATGGAAGAAGCGATATAGTGATGTGAGACGAATAAGTATATGAGGCCGACGGCTAAAGTTTTATAATTTTAATAATTAATTCGCGATCAACTGAAAAATAATCCTTTCGTTGCGATGTGTTTGTAAAAAACTTCGAGTAGAAATTTCTCCCTACTTCCTAAATAAATATCATGGTGATTACACTGTACTTTGAATATATTTACGCACTTCTGCAATTTTCAGTTTTCTACAAAATTTGTTTTCAGTTTATATTCTGAGATTTATAATTTCATCGATAAATGATGATAGAAATTGATTACAAAAATTTGCGATTACATCAATTGATAATTCCACTTAACTTATTGTAGTGTAATACAGTAATTTGTCACTAGATTGCAGATTTTTATGCGTTTATGGGAAATTCAAAAGTGCAGGAACGTACAAAATGCACGCGTGAGTTATCACATTAAAATTCGCAAATAAAACAAATGAATCTGGAATAAAAATCCACAGTTCGTTAGTAATAATGTTACTTCAACTTGAAAGCAAATGCTTGGGATTTCATAATGGCAATAATATTAAAGAAACAGAATTCGAAAATTACAAATTAATTGAAAAAAAATTATATGATGCGACACAATGTAACTAAAAAAAGAAAAAAGTAAATAAAATAGTTATAGCAGAAATAATAAATAGTAATAATAGAACAGAAAATAAGAAAGATTCGAACTTTATTTTAAGATCTCACTAAATCTTCTTCCGTCTATCGTACATCTTCCAAATTGACAAATGAAAGAGATAGATGATGAATCGAAGCGAGGAAATATTGTAAAAAAAGCCAAGGGAGGGAGGGAACGAGACTACGTCTACCACGGTGAAACGCTTCTCGGAACTATTTATAAAGCACACGGCCTCGTGGTAGAACGCGGTTGCCTATCATGGTCGTCCCGCGTGCAAAGCAAACTGACCGGAACTTTCGCCCGCTTTCTCACCCTCGATCATCACCAGCCTTTTGCAAACTTGATCTCTGCAACTGACGTGCGTTTCTGTCGATTATCGAGAATTCTTGCCGAGTAACGTCTTTGCCTCGAGAGTCATTGACACGACCTTTTTTCTTCGCAGCTTCCACCGTACTTCAGGAACGTACTTATAAATATATGTATGGACACGTCGGAATGTCAGAAGCTAGACGAACAAGAAATTTTACGTAGGTTTTTCGTTGATTGGAAAGTTTGTGTGCCAATAATAACTGAATCGTCAAAGATGAAAAAAATTGTAGATATTTTAAATTTGGTGAAGAAAGATCGTGTAGCAATCCACTTGGACTTATTGTGAAGCATAAATCCTCCACTTTGACACTCGTGAGTTCGTTTCTTTTTTTTTTTTTTTTCCAAGGTTGTTCTTACGTCGTGTAGCAGGTGAAAAAGTAAAGATAATTTATTTTCGAGAATTGTCGAAATTCAAACGTTGAACAATATTTTTCGTGACTAAATCCACTATTCTCTCTTTACAACTTCTTGTACGATCTTTCTCTATTATTTTACTATTTTATTGAACTTTGAAGATTAAAGTTAAACAACAAAACTTTAAGATTTCTTTGGATTTTCATCGTTTGATCGTAATATTGAAAGTTCGATAAAATGATGAGAAAATTAAATAATCGAGCAATAAGTTTTAAGAGATTGTAAAGGAGAGGCGTCAATCTTTAAAATCGTAGTGAAACAAATTTCCTTCTCTAGAGTCAAAAAGATTTATTAAAATAATAGAAATTTTATAGAAACACGTTAAAAATCTTCCACAATATAAGGAAAGAAACAGTTTATTGTGGTATTATAGATATTAGTACTGTTATAGAATATAGTACTATTATAGAATAGTATTATATATAATAGAATAGAATATATTATAGAATAGTATTATAGAATAGTATTATTAGTATAATAGTATTTATTATATTATAGAATAGTATTATAATAGAATAGAATATATTATAGAATAGTATTATAGAATAGTATTATTAGTATAATATTATTTATTATATTATAGAATAGTATTATAATAGAATAGAATATATTATAGAATAGTATTATATATAATAGAATATAGTATTATAGAATAGTATTATAGTATTATAGAATAGTACTATATATTTTACTATTATAGAATAGAATTATATATTTTATATAGTACTGTTGTAGAATAGTACTATATATTTTACTATTATAGAATAGAACTATATATTTTATATGGTACTATTATAGAACTATAGATTTTTTTACATTGTTAAATTTCTCAAAAAATGCGGAAATACCTCGATGTAACTATAACAATTCATTTTACAATTATACGCAATTATCCGTGGAATTTCACAAGGTCTATAGATAGAAATTTGTCATACGAAGGAACAATAGGTATAGAAAGCATAGAAAGCTCGTTCGTTCCTTAAAATACACCTTATGATCACGTTTCTCAGTGCCTTTGTTACTATTCTAAGGCATTAACACGAGAATCGTTCGTAAGTGAGTGAAAACGCTTCAATGAGTGATTGAAATGACGTTTAACAGGAATAACACGCATACTTTGCAGCTTTTGCGTTAAAGAATTGAATGAGAAAACGCTCCTTAGATTGCGCAAACTGCACGTGGAAACATTTGTTATAGTGTACGAAGCAACAACTCGGATGTTTGTTCAACTCGAGTTCTAAAAGATTCGCGTTGATATGAGCTTGAATGAAAACTGAAGCACTTTTTTTATTTCCATCGATCCTTCGTTCTTGAGAATTCTTCTTTTGCGTGTATGTAAAAATTCGTCGTCGCTTTCATCAATTAGCATCAATCGTTTCTATTTATACTTATTAACATTAGATTATATTTATATTCATTTATATTTATATTTATGTTTATTTATATTAGCCTCTTTGTCTCTACAATGTGTTCTGTTAATTCACAATCAGTAATATCTAAATTTTCCTTGTGATATTCTCCAAAATAAGTAATTAATACCTATTAGTTACAAATATCAGAAGTATCATTTTCATCGTCTAATTGTAATAAGTACTCCACTCTCAACATTTTATTTTATTTATTTTATTTCACATCCTTGAATTTCCAATTCAGTTTCCTGTGTGTACTTACCATCCTTGTTCAAAAATCTTTGGACAGTTATTATTACATCTATTTCGAAAAAAAAAAAAAAATTATATTATACTACATTTTAACAGTTGACTAACTTTGATAAAAAAAAAGTGCATGTCACATCAACGTATACAATTTCTAATAAATAATAGAACCAATAGTAATCACTGATCTAACGAAGAATCGTATTTGTCAACAGTGGTAAGAAACACTCGTAGAGAATAGTGTTAAGGTTGAGGGATAATCGGCGAATCACGGTTCCAAGTAATCGTGGTATATTGTATCGGGAGCGTAGCTTGCATAGAGGATCGGGCACTTCCTAATTTCCGTATGCGCGAAAACGGGTCAAAGTTATTTTCGCGCGAGGCCTGCCGTGTCCGAAACAGCCGCCAACGCTTGCCCGCCATCGAGAAATGCACCAGGCTAGACCTAGAGTCGTTCATTTCACGTTCTGGACCTGGATCGGTGATCCGCGCGCGCTCTCGGCTTTTCGCGGAAACGCTCTTGCATTTGAGAATCCTGAAAACGCGTGCTCGGCCGCTCTCTGTTACCCGCGTCAACTTAAATACCGCGCGTCCGATGAAAGTGGCTCAATGTCGCGGTGAAATAAGAACCCAGGGAAATAAGGACCGAGAAGTGACGAACTCTTCGCTTTTTCTGCTGTCTTCTGTCTTTTGTTGCTGCCGTGAAGAAAAGTCGAAGAAGAACGAGGTAATTGAGAAACAAATGTTGTGAATTATTATAGCAACATTTGTGTTTTGGGCTTGAAATGATCGAAATGACGACGATTTTGAAAATTTTTTTATAAAACGACGCATCAGACGATTAGTGTGTCAATTTTTATCCATTTGTTAATAAAGTTTGAAAAAATGCAAAATAAGAAGTACTTTTTTAATAGGCAAAATAATTTTTCGTTCGAGTTTCACTTTTCTAATTCTAATTGTAAATATCCGCGATCTAATGAAGATTAATTAGGTAATTAGGAGAGAAGAAAGGTGGAACGCGAAGAAGTTGGAAAAGGTACGAAGCAAAATTGGGAAAGTTTGTTTGAGTAGAAATAGATCATTTCACAATGTTGTGAAACTGGGACAAGAGTGGTGAAAATTTCTGTAATAATATAGGACCGCATCGTGATAATGATAATAAACATTGAAAGAGGGAAGATTTTGAAAAGTTTGTTTATACTGTTGAAATTCTCTCAGTGTGAAAAAAGGAATTAACAGTGAAAAGTTGTTTAAGACAAAAACAGATTAATATTGTGACTAGGTAAGGAAAGATACAAATTTCTGTTTCTAACGGTGGAGCGGAACGAGATAGTGGTGAAATTAGGCAAAAAGTTAGATTAAGGTCGTAATAACAGCGTGATTGATGAACAAAAAGTGAAAACTTCTTTTATTAACGAAAAAAAAAATTAGAAAGTAACAAAGTAGAAAATTTATTAAACCAAATAAAAATTAAGATTCTAACGCGTTGAATAAATGTGAGACAAATCTGAAAAAAATAAATTATTATCAGTGTTATAAATTATCATCAAATATTATTGAAAAGACAAGTAGAAATAAGTCGAGAAAAATTAGAAAGATCATTGATTATCATTGACTGTCTACGGACAATTTGGAAAAATATTAAAAAGATCCAAAGTAGAATATCAATTATGATTAGACGAAGCAAAAATTGGCGGTCTATTAATAATAGAATAAACAAGATAAAAATAGCAGAAAAAGACGCAGATTCTTTTTTGTGAAAAAAATCTAAAAAATCTAGAAAAAGGATGAAATCTTTTTGCTTGTTTCTTTCGTTTCGTTTGTTATTTCGTCGATTTAATTTTACTGGCGTTTGTAATATCTTACGAATATCGACAGCTTGCTGATGGACGATGTTTGCTTTGGATTTTCAGGCGGCCAGTCGAAGATCCAGAGGATCAAAATGTCGGAGGCGGAAGGTGAGGTCTTCTTTACGAGCTGGCGTCACGATCTTCTTTGAATATCTTTGGCCTACGATTATTACGAGTATCGTATGAGTATAGATAATGAACGAGCGAGATTGGTCCACACAGGGAAAAATGTACGATCGATCGTGGTTGTTGAACAAATACGAAACGGCGTACGATTGCCGTTTTTTTTTTTCTTGCAAAGCGTAACATCATTAACGAAAAATACTGTTTCTTCTTTTTTTCTCTCTCTTTCTCTTTCTGTCTCTCTTCTTTGAAGTCTGGCACACTCTGTTTTCCAATTGATCGCATTGAATAAATTGAACGAAGATGTTCTATGCACGTGACTACTAAAAAAAAAAAAAAAAAAAAAAAAAAAAAAAAAATGAGAAAAATAAAAAAAAAAAAAAAAAAAACAAAAAAAAGAAATGAGAGAAATTAAATAAAATAAAATGCGTACATCTTTCTGCGATGTAACCATTGCTGTGTTTTCTGTTGCATTAACCTTTTGGCAGAGAAAAAAATTGGGACGTCAAGTATTTAGTAATATCATAATAGTAATCGCAATATACTATGATAAATTTCTTTTGGTCTCTTAATTTTTACTTCTTACAAATGTATATAGAATTTGAATTACACGTGTTGTTGTAACGATTTAAGATTTTCTAATTCTTCATCGTTCTGTCAAAGGGTTAAATTACGTGTGGCATAAAAAAAAGAGAAATATTCATCAGCGTTTCTTACTAAACAATCTTGTCGATCAGTATAATCGATCGTATTTAAAGCGTACGAATGATCGAAACAAAGAGTCAACGATTGTATTAATTATTATTGACATCAATCACTAGAATGCTTACGTTTTCTCAAACATCAGCTGGGTTTAGTCTCATTGCTAGAACTATTAAACTTATATCGAAATGAGTTTTATAGTTAAAATAATAATAATAATAATAATACTTATTACACAGTTAACAATAAGCTTTTGACAAAGAAAGAATTACATATTAATATAAATTACTTATAATAATATTAATATATAAACAGATATTCATAATAATAATATTAATATTAATATAAACAGTAATAATAATAATAATATTAATATATTTATATATAATAATAATAATATTAATATATAAACAGATATTCAAGAAGAATAACATTTTTTTCATTTAACACTTCATTTCTCCATATAAAATCACCTTCTTTCTGGTTGTATCATACAAACTGCAATACCATATATACGTAAAATACGTATAAAAACAGGTTAAATGTATATTACAAAGCAGTATATACATATACGTATAATATCACATATCCTTCACTGCGATATTCTAGCAATCTATCACTACATATCTCGTACTACAATACTCTACTAATCTGTTGTTATAAATTAAACAACTGGCAGCTCAAGTGTTAATTAAAAGCCGCTTGATTCTCTCCACTCTCTCAAGTTCCACTTAAGCATCATGAAATCCTTTTGCAGATGTTCAAACCGTCGTGGAGAACCATGATTTCCAGAGTATCGTCGAGGGCGGAAGCGGAAGATCGAGCATCGTGGAATATTTAGACACCTACGATGTCCCAAAGAAAATCGTGAGAGAATATTCGGAAGAGACGAAGGAGGAATCGTTCAGAGAGGAAAAGGAGAAGGAGACGTACGCGGAGGACGAGAGGAAATCGATCGAAACAGAGAAGAAAGAGGCCGTACAAATAGGTTCGTGACGCACGGTAATTCGAGGATAGATGGATCACCTGTTTCGAGTCGAACAAATCTAGTTAAGCACAGTTTTCGTAGTGTTAATTGCTCGTGAACTGATACGCAAAACAATTTTGAGGATCGTTGAATCCGTCCTGGATTTGGCCTGTTATTTTTGGGCTGAATCATCGGGCAACTTCGATTTAACAAACTTATATAACTGTTGTTTTCTATTGATCGTTGTAACAGAGGGAGTACTACGTTGCGATTTGGACGAATCGACTCGAAAAATTCACGACTGTGTTTAACCACTTAACACGCGTTTAGAGATGAATTAGTTTATTTCAATTGGATTATTTCATTTGTTTATCCTCGTGAGCACAAAGTTATATTATACTTGGAAATTTTTAGTATTATTTCTGATTGAATTTTCATTGTAATTATTTTTAATATTTGTGATAGTTAGTTATTGAAAAGAAGTTTAACTATTATCCATTAATGTTAAGCGGTTAAATATTATTGGATGCAATACTGTTCATAAGAATCAGGATAAGTTGTTTCTTAACTAATCTGATTGTAACTTTATTAAAAAAATTTTCATAAATTATGGAAATTAACAGTTCAATAGTTTTTTATCGTCTTTACCTTTTAGAAGTAGCAAATCATAAATTAAATCTTTCTTATCATAAATAAAATCTTATTAAATCTTAAAAACAGACAACCTATCCGGATACTTTTGAACAGTATTGCGTACACATATGAAAGAAGGATAACCACCATTTTATATTAATCACTATACTATGGACAGTATTATAATACGTAGAATCTACAAAAAACTTCTTAAACCGACCCAATGAATTTACAAACTCAATTAAACCAATATCAGAAAATATTGTTACCCTAACGAGAATCAAGATTTAACTCCACTTTCTCAGTTACCAGTTAAGAAGAAACCCTACTAACGTTATCCATGAAATTGATAGTAGTAACGAAGAGGTTGATCCATCTGGCTCCTTACCAAAGAAGCTAACCACGAGTAAGAGCTAACCACTCATGAGCAAAAGACCTATCCTCCTCACACGAATCAACTCGATAAACCTTTACTGTGCGTAAAGAAAACGTTTCAAACGAGAAAGAGAAACGTGGAGAAGAATTGAAACGACGGAATATCAAAACTAGTTCGAATTTCGAATTAGCTACTCGTGCGTCTCGCGGCTCTCTCTTTCTCTCTCTCTCTCTCTCTCTCTCTCTCTCTCTCCTCCCGGTGGGAAGAGGTCCGCGAGGCGTTGAACGAGCGACCGAAAATAAATCCCCGCGGAGAATCCCGTAGCTTTTAAATAAAGCGAGCGCGCGACTGCCGGTCAAGCTGAGCGGCAGCTCTCCTCGCGAAAACGCGTTTCACGCGTTCCTCTTCCGTCTCGAGCCAACGCACGCCGACTTATTCCACTTCCATACGACTCTCGACTCTCGAAAAAGAAAAAAAGAGAAACACGCAGCGTAGTCTAGTTAGAAGAATAATGAAAAGCGACGCAAGCATGAAAGATGCGGCACAGAAATCAAGGAGAGAAAGATGAATGTAGATCTTCCTCGTGTGTCGTGCCGAATAAGTAAATAATTGGAGCGAGAAAAATAGATCTGCGCTCGTGTATCGTTAAAACGAATGGTAGAGAGACGAGGAAAATAGATGTTTTTTTCGTATATCTCGCTACCTCGTGTACTTTGGTACACGAAGAGCCAATGACGAGAAATTTGCGTCGAAAACGAAAGCGAATGATAAATTTCTCCTTGTGAAATGAAAAGATCAAAATCGATGTGTCGTGAAAAAAGAAAAGTACAAGGGGATAAATTTTTCCCTCGTGTCTCACGCATCTTCAGAAAATTTAAAAGTACGAAAGACTCAAAACCGCGAACTCCGTATCGTTCTTCCTTCTAAGTAGAAATAAAAATCGAGAAAGAACCAAATACAAAAAAAAAAGAAAAAATACACTTTATTCTTTGTACCATCGTACAAAAATAAAAAACCAAATTAGACCCGACAAAAATATTTTTTTTCTTCATCTGCTATCAAAAAAAAAAAAAAAAAAAAAAGAACATACACACACATTAAAAAGAAATGGAACAAAAAGACGAGAAAACTACCAGATCCTTCGCGTAACTTCGCATCCTCGTGTGTCGTCTCTGCGCTCTGTGTGTGTCCTCAGGTCGTGTCCCGGTTCAACCTCCGTCTCGTGTCGTTTCTTTTTCAGCGAGTTCGAGCACCGTGGACAACGGCAACGAGAAAATCAAGCACGAAGAACCGTCGACGAAAAACCAAGCAACGACAACAGGTACCAACGAGAGCGCGCCAGTCGGCGAGTGGAATTCATTGCCGCAGCTGGTCGACTGTCTACGCGCGGCTCTCGAACGTTCGCTAGGAGAAGGTCGCCGCGAGGACGAGCCGCCGACACTCCCGGAGGACTCTGGCGTCGACTCCGAGGAGGACTTCCGTATTCGTACATCGATGGAACAGGCCCTTGGCAGCTGCAAGGAGCCAGAGTTGAAAAAGGACCTCAAGTTCCTCGAAGACTTGCTGTTGTCCGACATACAGACTGCTCTGTCGCGTCTCCGAGAGACGTTGGAGAAGATCGACGTGAACGTATTGGCGAGACACGGTGCAGCTTCCGATCCTACGAGCAAATTGCAGCTACTAAGACTGGTGTCCAGTTTACTGTCCAGGCTACAGATGCCCGAAGAGGCCAAGGTTCCAGTGCTACCGTCGACGTCCCTCAGCAGAAGACGAAGATTAACCAGGCACACCATTGACGTTTCCGCGGAGGAATTGGCGAAAGCTAGAAAGTGGCTGGAAGAAGAGAGGAACAGCTTGCCTTTGAAGCAGGTTCCGACTGTCGCGAAGGAGCAGGCTGTGTCTGCGGTTGGTGCAGCTGAGAGGAAGCCCGAGGAAATCCGCGACAAGTGCACGAAAGACGCGATAAATCAGAGACAGTTGTTGGAGGATAAGAATAAGGAGATTCGGGAGAGTAATTGTTCGTTTCGTGGGATTCAACAGGTGGATGCAGGCGATGCCAAGGCTGTCGGAGAGTTGAATATGTACCAGGCTCAGTACAGAGCTAACAGTTACCAGGAGAAAGAAAATAACGAGGGTATCGTCGAAGACAGCGAGGAGAGGAGTCGTGTGAGCAAATTGGCGGCTATCCTTCGACAGCGAGCTGAGCTGGCTTCCGGTGAGAAATACGGGCACAGTAATAAATTTGTCGCGAAGAAATCGAAGATAAAGCGAGCGAACACCATCGATATTCCCAGTTACCTGAAGCTTCAAGCTGAGACTCTCGGACGCGAAGGTGCAGGCTGCGTGTCCCTGAGGAAACCGATCAACGTTGGAGACAAGTCGTTCAACTGTGCCAACGTCACAGTGCCCACGTTTCAACCTAAAACGGAGAACGATCGAAAATTCTTGGCATTGATCAACAAAAACAACGAAACGCCGTCGGTCGGGCCGGTGGTACCTTTCAAGACTTTCGGACGCACCATGGACATGTCCTCGTTAACCAACGAAAATTGGAACAGTAAATTTTCCAACATCAAAACGACGTTCGACAAACCGGCGACGAGCGAGGAAAAGGATAATAGGCCTTCTTTAAAGTCTCGGGCCAATAAAATGTTCCCAGCCCAAGGTTACTCCAATTCTACTCCAAACTATTCCAATTATTCCGCGCCAAATCCCCAAACGAAGATGGAGTCGACGACAGGTTTCAGACACGCTCCTTCGTCCCCTTTCCGTAAAATAGAGAAGTCTTCTCCAGGATCGCCGTCCAAGGTTCCACCGTCTTATCACTGGCCGAAGAATGCCCCGGTGCCAACGAACACGTTGAAAGAGAAGGCTAGAATGATGTTCGACAAGGAAACGACGCAACAGCCGGCGAAATCTTTCAGAGCCAACTACGAGAAGCCTGGTTTCCCCCGGCCGCCGTGGATAGAACACGAGAACAGAGCCAACAACACGGTCACGGAGAACGGTAAAATAGACTATAAATCGTTTTGTAAGCAGTTCGCTCCTTTTGTTGGGAAAGCTTCTTCCATAGAGTCGAGGAAATTGGACGAGCAACGTCAACGAGAGCTGGCTCAACGAGACAGAGTTGCTGGAGTGGTGGATGGTAAGATATCCTTCAAACTGGTTCCAGACAAACGTGTTGCTCAGACTCAACAGTATCCTCCTGTGGAGCGTCGAGAGTCGAAGGAGAAGTTTGAAATGATGAAAGGACGAGAATATGGCGAGAATAATTTCGCTGACACCACGTTGAGAGGTAGCTCTTCCGTGGCTGTGCAAACTGGAATTAACGAGAAGCATCAGGACGAGGGGAGGTCCTTCAGAGTAGCGCCTAGAATCGCTAAGGGTTCGAACTTGGTTTGCAGTAACGCTGCTGTGCAAACGTCCAATGAATTGGACAGACCAACGATATCGGTGAATGACGTGGAAAGTGGAAAACAGTGGAAACCTTTGTATCGTGAACAGTCGGACTCTGATCAAACAACATCCGAGGATCGTCAAAGGTTCGTTCTGGATCATAATCAAAATTATCACACTCTGTCCACTGATTCTGAGTTCAATAATCCTGTAGTAGTTACCGACTATCCTGTGGTAGATCAGGCCGCGAACGGTGAACAAGATTTCAGAGAGACTGTGCCTTTTCAGGGAACGCAGAATTATCAGGAACAATTGTCTGAAAAAGTTCCTGCGAAGAGCCACGAGCTTGAAACTAACCAAGAATACTCTTCTCCTTTCGTTTCCCCTGTTTTGTCCAATTGCAATCAGGCGTGCGACGAGGTGTCAGACACGCAGGAACAAAGAGAAGATCTTCAGAAAACACCAGACTGGTCCATAGAAAGCTCAACTTTCCCAGACGATCAGAATATTCAAAATCAGGATATCAGTCCAGAGATTGGAATAGTTACGAGGTATACGTGTGCCATAGCAACAGTCGCATCGTCGACAGACAGTCCCGAGCCTCGATCAGAGGAAGTGGCAATGGATTCGAGGACATCATCGTCCCCTTCGCCTTCGCAGTTTTCTTGGTCCAGGTCTAGACCACCTACCAACGAGACCATTGCTTCGGAGGATGAAATTCGTCGGCATAATTTGTTGCAACAGAGTCTGGTTCGACGTCTACAAAATGAGATTACTTCCTTGAACGATCCACCGCATCAGCCCTCTAATTTCGGGCCGCACCTGACCGTTAGTCAAGCTCAATCTAAGTCATCGAGTCAATCTCCTAGCTCGTTTCACCAGCAACAGAGTTACGGTCAATCAAACACTGAATTAAGTCATCAGCAACAGAGTTACAACCAACCAAATATTCTACCGAGTTATAATCAATCAGATACTGTGTCAGGTCATCAGCAACAAAGTTACAATCAATCAAATATCGTATCAAGTCATCAACAACAGAGTTATAATCAAGCAAGTGTTATTTCAGGTCATCGACAACAGACGAACAAACCGTTAGGTCATCAGCAACCTATAAATCCAACTCAAAATGTTCACCACTCAAAACCAATTTTCAATCAAACTATCCATCAGCAACAAAGTTACAGTCGACCAGCAAATTTCGACCGACCCCCGGGTCCAAGTCGGTTCGCCAAATACCTAGCACCGGTTCCTCAAAAAAAGGTAGAACCATCTCGAGCACATTCACCAGGTCCAACGGCCGTGAACCGAGTAGTTGCGTTAAGAGAAGCCTACGAACAAGCACCAAACTCTCAAACGAAACCAATTCACAAGGAACGTTCGCCAATTCCAAACGGAACGGCGACTATCGACTCCAGCGACGAGTACTTGGTCTCCTGCGCGAATAAACACTCGAGATCCATAGTGCTCTCGAAATCAGAATCCTGGCATCAGTTGGCTCTCTCCAATCGTTATCCCAGGCCATCGAAAATTAACACACCGGCGTCAGCGTCTTCGTTCAGCCAAAATTTAGCATCCTCTCATCCTAAACCACCTAAACCAAGGTCCCCGTCTTCGCAGAAATTAAGGTCCAAACAGTTTGAAGCGTCATCGATGGCAGACAGCGTGAAGAAAATGGAGGACAAGATTAGACAGTATTTCGATCAACCTGGCGAGCACGTAGAAACGAAAGATCCGTTGAGACATAGGAGATCCCCAAGATTTGCGCCTAAAGGAATGGTTGGACTGTCTCGTAGTCGCACTATGCCTGGCCTAACCGATGAGAAATTAACTCTCTTGATACCTGCCCCTCAACAAGTGCCATTGTTAAACGTGAACACCGCGGATGTCGATAAGGTGTTCGACGACTTGTTTGAGGAAGCCACGAGGACGGACAAACAGTAATAAAAGTGGTTTGAGCCTCTTCGTTTGCTCGACGTGATGTATACTCGAGGAATGTATCGCTCGATGAGACTAGAAGATTTGCTTTCATTTCAACGATTCACGGACAACCGACGATGAGAAAATTCTGGATTTGTGATCGTTGACAATTGTACGCGTCCTCCAGTTTTAGGAGAGGATAATCTAGTATCGTGTTCACCTTGAACAATCAATAGCTCGATTTACTCGCGACGTGTCTTTTATATAAATCAACGAATACGAAAACCACCGTGTAAAGGGAGAAACAAGTGACGAATGACGTATAATATTTAATTGATAGAGTTGTTTGTGATAGTAAACATTAAGTGAAGACTTGCAGCTACTGAAGAAAGTTTAAGTGAAGTGAGGAGTAAAGGGAAGAGATCACTTGTACATTGTACAGAAACTTAGAAAAAAAAAAAAAAAATGGAAAAAAAATCATCGAAAGCAGTGGATCTGCATGGGTCTTAACAAAGAAGATCAAGTTCAATATTGATAATTGTACATAACTAATAAACAGCGTTGTGATACAGAGAAAATATTAAACGAAGCTGTCAAAGGAAAGTGAAGGAATAGATCTTCGTACAGGGAGAAGCTTAAAAAAAGAAACCAAGAAGAGGAAAAAGAGAGCAGTGGATTTTAAGAGAAAGAAGATGAGCCATCGTCGAAAGTCGTTCGTCGAGAGGACTGAATGCTAAACTGCGTATTCTTAAAGGGCGCGCGTTCTCCCGCGAAGAAAATTTCCTCTCTTGTTTCTCACGTTCGAAGAAACGGCCCACGTGCGATTTTCAACTCTTGCCTCTTTCACGTTTCGTTCTTTTTCTTTTCTTTTTTTTCCCTCTAATTTCATTTTCTTCTTTCTCTTCTCTTTTCTTTTTCTTGTTCTTCTTCTTTTAATAAGCCTCGAGTCGCGCTGTGCGCGCGAAAACGTTTTGCGGACGGACATTCAGAGTCGCTAGAAGGTCGTGCCAAAGCCCGAATAAAGCAGTGAGTCACAGCCCTTCTTTTGTTGATCCTTTTTTGACGCGCAGTAGCGTGTAGCTTGCACCAGCCGGACTGTGCACGAAGTTTGAATAGTAGCATACTGCGATGAACAAAATTATACGCTAGATTAGCTTCTAGTACGCTAGATTAGTTTCTAGAAGTTTTCGTGTGAATTTGGAAGAGAGCACGATTTTTTATTTAATCTTTCTTGTAAAATACATTATACAGCATTAACTATAAAACTACCATTGAATTTTGATTTATTTTGAAGTTTAATCAAAAATACGTGAAATTAAACATTTATCGCTTTCATAGTTTCATTTCATTGTACTCTAGTTTTACAGAATTGGGATGCAATCAAATAAAATTGGCTGATTTTCAATTTTTCTAAAATAAAATATTGTACTAAATTAGTTCTAGATTGTTGTGAAACAAGAATTAGTTTGCTACTGTACCTCTGTTCTTAAATAAGTATAATTTATCCATTTTGAGGGGGAAAAACATAAATTGTCTCCCTTAGTCTCAGTATAATTTCAAAAATATGATTAATATGTAATATATTAAATTATAATGGTTAACATTATATTATATTATAATAATAATACAATAATATAATAATAAAATATAATATTAAAAGTTTTTGAGTGGTTTTATAGTTATAAAATGCAATGTATAAAAAGTGGGAATTGAAATGAATAGTTGAACAGTTAAAAAAAAGTATTTTAACATGAAATAGCCAAAGAAATGTATAATCTGCATATAATGTTACTAATGCAATTCATAAAACCTGTTTATAAAATATCTTTTACTATTTATTATTTTTACATTGAACCATAACTATTTTACAAAAAAAAAACATTGAATAAAAAATAGTAAGTTTTCTAAATTTACAGGAAGAACTCTAGCTTGTGCTGATAATTTTATTCATTTCTGTATATTAGAACATCTAGGCGCAATAGAATGCGAGAGGGGGATCTTGTCTGAGCATCCAGTTTTACTTCCTTTGATAGATTTTTGTTTCTTGTATGTATTCCACTTACATACTCCTTCGTTGAATATTAATAACTGGCAAGCTGGTTACTGCGTTACCATTTCAGTTGAAGTAAGTTCATAGATCATGAATTTTCACGCAAATATATATTTTTTATGGATTAAATATGAACTGAAGTAGTTATTTGATTAAAAATATTATTTTCAATGCCTTTGTGAAATTTTTCATCAATTTTCTTCTCTTATATTTTGTACAGTATTCTTTGTCACATTCTTTACTACATATTTTTATATAGTGAATTCAACTTCAATTGCTTGGACAATGTCTCCCCATGAAACAAGTGACAACACACACAATCCCGAAGCTGTTTGAAACTAACGAATCTAATTGCAATACAGTCAAGAAGAAATAAATTAAAAGGATCAAATACAAGGCTCCTTAATTTGCGCACTATTTACATTTATACTCTATGATCGATGCTTGGATTCTTGGCAGAAATAGAGAATGATTGCGCACTGATTGCTGCGTTAGCCGATCACTGAATCACGAGAAACATCATACTAAATAGACAAATTAATACACGTCACTCGACATGCTTTCCTTTCTCACTTACTAATTTAATTTATATGTGAATGAATTTCAGTCAGAAATTACTAATAAAAATTCTTTAAAATTTGAAATGAAAACTAAGATTCTATGTTGTGTGTCCACTGAGAATAGTCACGAATCCCGACAATGTAGGACGTTGAAAGAAACGGCAATAAAAACTGAGAGAAGGTATTTTGAGAAATTTAAAGTAATACTTGTAGTTGGCAATTTATGAAACATAATTTCCGTTTCATTTTTTAACTAAAATATATTGCCAAGATATAACTAATGATAGAAGAATGACAAAATAACAAAACAATTATTTATAATATATTACTAGTAAATATATTAACTGTATATATTAAATACAATAATTGTATACGATGTATATACAATTATTATATATTATTATTTATAATATATATCATTTGCAAATTATAAATATATTAATATTTAATTAGATTATTCGAATAGATATTTAGAATAAAATTTTCAAGTAGAAAAGGAGCGTCTCCCGATTTCTTCGATTGGAAAATTCCAATAGAACGATTCTTCGATTAACGGAATAGCAATTCGTCCTCTATCGAACTATCAAAAATAGCGCACCTCGTACGTGTGCATTTATTTGGAGATTGTAAATACAGAAAGAGAGAGAGAATCGGGAGATGCGCCAGCCAAGTTTCCAAGTCTTTATTCGCGGAATTAATGAGGAATCGCTATCTGACGATTTAGATTCTCACATTTTTACGTCGAGAAATTACTGCTATAACGTTATTATACGGCCACTTTCTTCTGTGTTCAAAATACAAAAAAGTGCGTTTGCGTGAACGTGTGTAAAAATCTACGTTTCGAAGTACATCGAATTTTTGTAAATTTTCGACGAACAGAATTCGAAATTTTGTTTTAAGATGCAAAAAATTATTACTTGAAAAGATAAACTTACGCGTGTCGCACACTTTATTCACATGTACATTTTATCCTATTCGTCAGAAACAGGAGGGAAGCAAATTTTTAAAAAATTTAACTTTCCCGTAAAAAGTAGAAAGAATGTGCGATCATTGTGTCTCTTTCTTGCATACGAAATAACTTGTACATTATAAAAAAGAAAAGGGTGAGAAATTCGGTGTGCCACGAAACGAAGCTCGGCCGCTATTTGCATTTTATTTAAAAGTCTCACTGCTAACGATCCTCACACGAACACAGAGAGTACACAATCTAGGCTAGAGATCTCTTAGTTCTTTTAGATCCAGCTCCACTGTGTTTCTTGTTGTTGGAGCGATTTCGTCATCGCCTCGTTGCGACTCGAATCACGAAAATCGGAAACAAATGGTGGTTTTGTAACGTTTCACGTGTTGTTACAACACGTTGTGATCTATTAAAAAAGTTAAATCATTGAAGCAATTGAAGAAAGAACAATCAAAGCACATCCTCTGATCGAGGAACAGCGACGAGGTTGAGAAACGAAAGTTTTCACCGTTTTTATTTTCTTAATAATTTAATTTTTAAATTGGTTTCTTTTTCTCTTTTTGAATTTTGCCAGATCCTAATAATAATTCTCACATACGCAGCGATTTTCATTGACATATAATTTTTTTCTTTTAATTAGATAGATGATAGACAAATTAACATACGGTGAGATGACCGAATGCATTTCAAGGAATCCTGACGTTTTATGATTGTTATATATATATATATATATATATATATATATATATATATATGTATATGTATATGTATAATTGATGGTAATATAAACTTAGTTTAGACCGTTCTATTGGTTTTTCAGCTCGCAAGAAGCCGCTGTCACCGTTTGCCAAGTTTCGTGAACTCGACAGACAAAATAGCGCCGCCTCGTCACCCAGGTAATTGAAAACCGTTTACGAGCCTTGTTTATTTGTGTTAATTGGTATTTTTGCTTTTACCATCGGTGAGAGAATCGATATTATTAGACGATTGCTTTTTCCTACTCAATACCGAAGAAAATCTTTCTAATCTTTGGATTGCAATGTAAAAATATATCAAAGTTCTCTTCCTTGTAATAATATTGACGTTTAGTATCAAACATTATTTATAACTCGTAATATATACTCTCCTAGTGAAAAATCCGGAGTCTACTGCCATTGAATAAAATTGAAGTTGAAAGCGATCGTTCAAATGCAACATCGTCTAATCGACTCGATCCATCTTATATTTATAATGCATCTTATATTTCCATTTCTTCGAAAGCTTAACTGATGGCTCTTCCTCCTATATTTAGTCCCGTAAAGTCACCGGCAACAGAGTTTCGATTCAAGTTTACCGAGCCAGCGGTGCGGGACAACGCGGTACAAATAAAAGAGCGGCTACTGGCATGGTGCCGTTCCAAGACCAAAGAGTACGAGGTAAATCCGCCTTGTAAATGGAACCGTAACACGCGAGCGTGTAGCATGTTATTTACAGAAGGCGCGCGAGCGCTGGTAATTGCGCGTCAATAGCCAGCCGAAAATTACGCTGTTTGCAAAATTAGTCATTGATTGTTGCATTGGCTGCGTTTTCTGTTGCAGAACGTGCAACTGGATAATTTTTCGACAAGCTGGAACAACGGTCTGGCGTTCTGCGCTTTGCTTCATCACTTTAGACCGGACGCTTTCGATTATTATTCGCTACGGCCGGAGAATCGCAGAATGAACTTTGAGTTGGCGTTTAAAAAAGCCGAGTAAGCTTTCATTATTATTTTCCAAATTGCTTTTAATTGCATCATCCCGCAGTCACTTTTCTGGTTCTTCTCTTTTGTATGACTTTCACATAAATTATTGTAGTTTTATGTAGCTTTGTCCTCCTAGAAATAATTTTCAAATAAATAGATATTTGATATACTATATAACTTTTATAAAATTTCTTGCAAATAAATGGCATTTTACTTTACTTTGCTATATCTTGAACTTCAATCTTTATAATAATCTTCCTGGCAAATCCTTTAAATGTACTTTGATATATCTTTAAACTTTAACCTTCATAATCTCCCTGACAAATCCTTTAGACATTATAAAATGTTGAAGAGCAAATGGTAATTTGCAGTGAACTCGCCGGAATTGCACCGTTACTTGATGTCGAGGATATGGTGATGATGCGCCGACCAGATTGGAAGTGCGTCTTCACTTACGTACAGTCCATCTATCGCCGTTTCAAAGACGAGGATTAAGAACTGGTTTCAACGCTTCTTAACGGCGTTCCGCAGTACAAAACCCGATGTTTAACCGCCTCATACGATTTGCGGATCGCAAGTCGGTCTGTTGTTCGAATAGGTCATCAAGGAAACAGCACGAGATGAGAAAAGGATGTGAAAAAAAAACAACAATCTCGGGGCGAAATCCTCGGGCAGAGAACAATGAAGAAATAGAAAAAGTTCGCTTTTGCACATCTGGCATTCAGCAACGCGTTTAGCAACATTTTAACGCACGACTTTCCTGGCAGCCTTTCAGTGGATATATATAATTATTTTCACTAGAAAACGATGTAGCAAAGAAAATGGCTTCCTCGAACATGTAGTGCTGTGATTGATGTGTGAATAAAACACTCGTCAGTCATTTTACTAAAAAAAAAAAGTAAACTAATGTGTTATTAGCATTGATTTATATCGATGGAATTCAAGATCTTTTACGCCAAAGATTTGTAAAATAAATATGTGATGCTAGCAATTTGTTCGATTAATATCGTTATTTCTTGCTAACGACAGAAAGTAACAGAAAGAAAAATTCAACGGATATTAGAAAATCGATTTATTAATTATAATCAGATATATACTTATATTATATTAAGTTTCTATGAGGTAAATACATCTGTAGTCGCAGCCATAGTTTAGCTGGTTTAATAAATGACGAATTAATATAAATGCAAGTAACCGCATTGAAATGGATTAAAAATATAAAGAAACTCTTCCATTTTGTGCTTATCAAACCTTCAGTCAAACTTTTTTTTACAATATTCAGTACGATATTCATTATTGACGAGCGCATATGTTGTGTCCAAAAACACTGTATTTGAATCGTAAGGCATTAGTTGATGTTGGATCACAAAACGTTAAATTAAAGGGTATCTTCAAGAGAATTATTTATATCATTCCTGTCTTCTCCAAGCATTTCCTGCAAAACAACATTAGATTAAATACGCTTAAAATTTTCAAAAATTCTCAAAAAATAGAAGATTACTTGTAAATACCTGTAAAACTTCAACTAGTGTTCTTGATTCATCTAACATTTCCTTATATATACGATTTTCTTCTTCTAACTTTTCTACGCGCTCGGTCAATTCTTTATTATCTTCTAATGCATCCTGAAGTGCTATCCGCCGCCTTTCAGCCAAAACTTCCCAATAATTTTCACTGGGCCCAGCTGTTGTAAGTACAAAACAAATATTTCCAAAATTAATAATCACATATATAAGATTGTAGTTCGCATTTTTAACAAAAGCGTACCTTCGGACGTTAAGTCTTCAACTTCGATCTTTATCTTGCCTCCCCTTGAAGTTTGAACTGCTTTATCTTTCAAAACAACTTTCTTACGTTTTGCTTTCTCATCATTCTTGGGTTTTTCAACTACCTCACTAAAAAATAAAATTCAATTAAAGTATAAAACAATAGTATGAAGTATGAAATGTGTAGTTGTAAAACTTACTTCTTAACTGTTTCTTTGGCAGACCTCAGCATTCTGCCTCCACCAACTAAATTTTCTTTGTCAGTGGCTGCTGGCTGCAAAACGTGCAAAGACTTTCTGACCTTATCCTGTTTTGATGAAAAAACATATGACATATGACGAAGCCTCTACATGCAATTATGCTTAATCAGTTGCTTAAATCATGTGCCAAATCAAAAATATAAAGTGAAGAATAAACTAGATAAGTAAATCCAAAATGAAAATAATAAGAGAAGATACTATGAATGAAAGAAAAATATGTGAAATGAAATAAATTATCAGTACAATTTATTTATCTTCATCCCACTTGTTTTTAATTATTTCAATTGATTATCCGCTAGAATTAAATAAATGAAGTATTAATTGCGACTTGAGATATTAACTCAAAATTTAAAACGACGGTTAATTAATAGTCAAACTTTGTAAATGAATAAGAAACGGAAAACGTAAATGAATGGAATGATAGCTTAGCATATTAAAATATTCATATTGTTATGAATCAAATCAACATGATGAAATTGAAGTATAATTGATAATTCATTTAGCAAAGATCATTAAAAAATTCGTTAACACTACTAACCTCAACAGCACCAGTTTTGGCGGCAGAAAGCTTTGTGCCACCTCCAGGTTTCATGATAGCAGCCGTTAGAAATGTGAGTCAGTTAATAATTTAGAACAAACACCACAATTAAATACGTGTCCAAAATCGTATGATTTCGGATTATAACGTTTTTAGACAAGTATTTCTTTATATACAAATCAGATAGAAGTCACCTTCACCTTGCGCGCACAAAATGCTCCAATACGGAATGTAGTATTTTTCCCGCGTTCAGTGTAATATTTATTGGTCTTTAAAATGTTACTTTTGCAACGCAATGACAATAGGATAAAGGATAGTTTCTATGACAGTTGACAGAAGACAAATATTTCTTTAAGGAAATTATAAGTAATATATACATCAAGTTTTATTATGAATATTAAATATATTTATGATCGCAAATAATTAAATAGACTGAATAGTATTTATTAAAATTTAGTCTGGAATTTTTTCGAAGCGCACAACCGAATAACGCTCTCGCCAGAAGTGACAACTGACTAACTTCAAGTCAATTGTCTTACGTAAAGGCATTATCGTTAAGCTGACACTATTCTACAGTCAAAATACAAACTATAAATCAAAGATGAAACAAAAATAAATAAATAGATAACATAACCAAAAAATTACTTTGTACACTTAATTGTTTTCTAAAAGAACACGGAAAACTTGATTTAATTTTCAGTATTGACTTTGTTAAGATCAAAATTTTGACGCAAAAGAATAGAAAAATATATCAAAAAATTTAAATTCATAAACATAAAATTCATTTTAATTTATTTTCATTTTAGAGATATTAATTATCATAGCTTAAATTAATAATTCATGTAGCTTCTCATTTTGTCCAATGACGGCCATCTTTAACATGTCTGAAGTTGGCTGTGTAAAGAAAGTCGTAGTAAGGAGTACGGTGCTGTGCTGTTAGTCGAGTTGTAGTTCGGTGACGTTATTCGTTCATTCCTTGGTTTTATTTAAGGTTATACTTGTAAAAGTAACCTTTTGTTTTTGCCATATTTTGACTCATTATCAGTGACTAAAGTGTACCTCTAACAATAAGTGATTGTGAGCCGCAAATTATTACTACTACATATATATACATACTGTAGTAGTAAAGTGTTCAGTGCTCGTAGAAGATCACATATTTATTTACATTATATTAACATTATCGTCATTCAACAAATATACTTTGTTGAATTGAACAAAAATTATAGAAAAAGAATATAAGAGATGTCAATGGAAACTGTACCTAAAGATTTACGTGGATTAAGGGCATGTTTAGTTTGTTCCTTAATTAAGGTATGCTTTCTTGTATTTCTTATCACTATTTTTACATTATTTTAAAATTATGTATTTTTATATTATTACAAAATTCAACTTTATTACAGACATTTGATCAATTTGAATTCGATGGTTGCGACAATTGCGACGAGTTTTTACGTATGAAAAATAATAAAGATAATGTTTTTGATTGTACAAGCTCCAATTTCGATGGGTAAGTCATTTAAATAAAAATGTAACATTTTTCTTTATGTATTCTAATATAATTATTTCATTATCAAGTTATGATATCAAATTACTAAAATTGATATTATTCTTTTTCTAGCATGATTGCTGCAATGAGCCCTGAGGACAGTTGGGTTTGCAAATGGCAAAGAATAAGTAAGTAATAAAATGTATCTATGCACAAGTTAAGATTAAGCAAGACAAATATCGTTATTTTATTCTTGTACACTTTTACAAAATTATAACAGTTACATTATCTCGTAAATCATATTATAATATAAACTGTCATTCTTTACTCTACATTATTTTGACATCTTAAGTGTTATTAATATTCTTTTGAATTTTTAATGTATTAACTTTCTTTTTTTTCTCTTTTCAATAATTGTTTTTGGCAGTGCAAATAACAATAATCTAAATCATATTTTATATCATATATGTAAATGTATTGAAAGGCAGGGCTTTGTACAAGTTTTTTAAGCCAATATTTCAATACAAAAGATGCAACTAATATAAAACAGTACAATATATATATCTATATATTGCAATTTAATAAGTTTTTTTGTATCTGAGATTCTTAATATTAAATATTATCATACATTTATACAGTATTTTTACTAATAATATTATAGTATGTATAATTTTTAAGGAACATGCTTATGTGCGTACATAAAATTCTATTTTAATTTGATGTATATTTTGCATTAATTTTTTACATGTCATCTTTATAATTTTTTGTTTAACTTAAAAACGAAGTAAACGGATAAAATCTCTTGTTAATTATAAATATCCATTATAAAATAACTGAGATTCGATATTTTTTCTTCTTTCAGATCGATTTTGCAAGGGTGTGTACGCAATATCAGTATCAGGACGTTTACCAGCAGGTGTTATAAGAGAGATGAAAAGCAGAGGAATAGTGTATAGACCGCGTGATACAAGTCAACGATAATTTCAAGACTTGGGAGATCATTACTACATTGTCATTACAATATTGTTTAACACGTTGACGCCGGTGTGTACCACAAAATATGTAGTTTGTTAAATTCGTTTAGTAAATAAAATAAATTGCCATATAATTGAAAATTAGAGTTGGAAGAATTTAAAGAATGTGTTCATTAAAATAAAGTAGGATTTAGCCGCCCGATGGCGAGAAACATGAATTGCAGTGCCGGCGTTAACGTATTAATAGAATAATATTCTTAATTATTTATTTCATATTTGCGCTAAGAATTTTATAAGATCTTCAGGAAAATATTATAATTAATTTGATTGATATGAACTTTTGTTCAGGTTCCAAGAATTTTTTTTCTGTCAACCTTTTTTTTAGTTAAGGTTAATTATAGTTAAGGTTTATAGTTAAGGTTTTTGTAAAATTTGCTCACACGATTTTTTTTTACTTGTTTCTCCTAATTCCAAAAGATTATGATATATTAATATTCCCTCTAAATCTTTCAATATCTGTACAGATTTTTAAACGGACTAGTTAGTAAGATCTTGAATATATTTAAATTTGAGGAATATATACAACTTGTGTGTGGAATCCATTTTCTCTTATCATAGATATAGTCCACATATCTTTTTTTAAATCATATTCATATTATTTGATAAGTTTTTAAAAATGTTAATGTTTGATTTTCTAATTATTATAGTTAAATATAAAGTTAATTTGCTCTGATTTTCTACAAATTCTCGTGTAATAAGTTAATATGTGTACATTAAAAATTTATGAATTTTTTGTTCTTCTCTTTCTAATGTGTGTACATTAAAAATTTACGAATTTTTTAATTTTTTTTCTTTCTAATGTAGATTAATATCAAATGTGATTGTTACCTGTACATATATTAGAATGAGAATAAATTGGATGTCGCATCACAGGCAAGTTACTGTTTACACAATTAAGCCATAAATTAGCACAAGTAACGTGATAATTATTTTCATTATACATTGCTCTGCCACTAGTAATAACTGTTAAACAAAGCGAACAACAAATAGCTTCACCTTGATGTAAAGGCCAAGCTGGTAATTCTGTAACGATCTGAAATGTATTATAAAGAAATTTATATACGTTTGTAAACTGAAGAGTGTAAATAATGTATAACATTTAATAATAATATTATAAAATGTCAATATTTCTTACTGGTATGTTTGCATAAAACGGTTCCATCTCTGCCCAAATTCGATCAATATCCATTAATAATTCATCAAAACCTATTATATTGATATCCATTTCTTTGTACGAAAAATTAACCCGTCTGCAAACAGCTGCGACTTCCGCTAAGTCTGATTTAAAAAGCAAATAGATGATAATGACTGTTATGTATTTTGAAACATTACAAGAAAGTAATTCGTTAATTTTTGCAACATTACTCACTGCATAGAAAATTGTATCCTTGTGCTGAATTTAAAACTTCGTGCAATACAAGTTCTGAATTAATATTTGTAAATATATTTGCAGCTACTTGTAATAATAATACACAGCTCTCCATGTATTGCTTCCATTCCCAATATTCTGACTGTAAAGCCAAGTAAATTATAAATTCTTTTTAATATTCTCTATGTATTTTTTATTGAATTATACGTAATAAAAAGAAGAAAAATTATAATAACCTGATGTGTAGTATCCATTATTTGCTCATCTTCTGTAGTGGAAGGTAAGAAAGACTTAAGATCTAAACTAGGCACAGATCCTGATCGAGTTAATGCATTTGATGCACCA
Source organism: Frieseomelitta varia (assembly GCF_011392965.1). Taxonomy (NCBI): domain Eukaryota; kingdom Metazoa; phylum Arthropoda; class Insecta; order Hymenoptera; family Apidae; genus Frieseomelitta; species Frieseomelitta varia. The sequence continues at coordinate 50,339 of NW_025110717.1, forward strand.
TTCATGAATTCTATACTATTAATTGATATGGCATCTTCCTTCTGAAGAGCTTTCCCTTAAAATAAAATATTATGATACTGCTGCTAATATATTTAAGAAAAAATTTGAAGTAGAGTAGAGATAATATGCAACATTGATTACCTATTTCTAAGGAACGTTCTTCTACATTATCTTCAAGCTTAAGATTGTCAAATGATTCAGAAATATCTGGCATGAGGTTAAAATCTCCTGTGTTTGCATTATTATTATTAGATTTAAACTCAAAATCTGTAAAAATATCAGCAAAACTATCGGTATCTAAAGCATTTGTGGCAGGAGTATTAATAGCAGGTTGCTCTGCAGACACAAACTCTCCAAATTCGTCAGTTGATTGATTGCTGTAACTTGCATTTACATCTGGTTCAATTGACACAGCTGTTTCTTGAACCAATGCACGCAAGGCACTATATTTATCTTCAACAAGTTGGAGATTCATAAGATCCTGTTCCAATGTTGCTGATGAAGCCTAATTATAAATTTAATATTAATAAATGTATATAAACATTTTAAAAAATTTGTCTAGCCACTACTTATAATATGATTATATAATTATATAATTTAAAAGAATTAAATTACCTTATCCATCCACTCTAATTTATTCAACACATCTTTGTCATTAGTTACATTTACAATTTCTGTATTTGTATAATCTTTCACATTCTCACTATGGTCCTTGGGCGGATCATTATTTCTTATCACTGTATCCTTAAGAATTACTGTTTTAGATTGATTTTTTATTGTACACTTAGGAAATAATTCTGACAAACAATCTAGCGTTGACTGATCTTTACTCTGAGTTATAGTTAATGGTATAGAAGTAATATGAGTTTGAGTAGTGCCATGAGCAGATTTAGCATTTATATTATTCTTCTTAGATTTCTCCATTGGTTTTTTAACACCTAGATTATGATTTGCAAGTCTGCTTCCAATAGCCGAACCCTGTTTTATATCCCAATTTGGAATATTGGGAATGTTGGAAATTGGAGCGCTTTGAAACTCAGAAAAATCATCACACAAATCTGCTGGTGGATGTTTAGAATCTAATTGTGGATCGGAAGTTTGATTTATATCTTTCAGCTCGTTATTGGTATCCCATATTCCAGTAGAAGAGGCATAAGACTTATTATCAAAACATGTAATTTTTCCAGGTACATTATTTATCATTTGCGCGTTTAAGTCTGAAGATATGATCCCTTGCTGATGTAATTTCAGCCTTCCCTTTCCAGTTTCCAAGGGATACCTTCCATCAGATCCGATAAATCCAATTTCTGTGTTCTCTTGAAGATTTTGAAACTTAGCTGCTGAATTTAACTGAGTTACAGGCTGTAGGTTCATTAAGCAGTCAATATTTAAGTACGGTGTGGGTGGAAATGGAAGTAAATGTAATATGTCCAAGCTATTGAACGTGTAAGAAGCTTGTGCAGCAGCAACAAGAGCAAGAACAATGTACAGCTCTTGTTCAGTGAGTTGACCCGCATACTTTTGATTAGCCAAGTTCCATATGTGTCCGAGAACCTCCGTAGGCAACTGGCTAGTGAGCAATAAAGGAAAGACCTTGTTAGTGTCAACCAGCAGCTCTGTCTGCATTCCATTTGTCCTGACTTTGTCTTCTCTCACTGCTTCCCATACCATCTTGTAGATTGGTGGTAATGTGGTGGAACTGGTCCACAACCAAGTTGGCAATTGATTCAGTCTTTTATCCATGTGATTTTTGTTCATTATTGATAAACTGATCGTCCGGGCTTTCGCTATGACGAGCCTAAATTACGTGAACTCGTCGAGCAATATAATTTCATCCTTCAGCTTACTACCCTGGTACATACATCAAAGTTGACGCTGTAAACATTTCACTTGATTCACACGATTTACTCGAGATATTTCCGCGTGTCACTTGCGTTACATCTTTCGCGGATCGTTCTCATCGCGAAAGATGTGCGAAGAGCAGCGTGACTTCTCAATTATCCGATAGGATCGAAGCTATCAGTTCAAGAGAGAACAGGGAGAATTGCGTGGCAAACGAGTTAACAGTTCAGATGTCACCGGATGACCACTGGACGACGTCCTGCTGCGAAGATAGATCCGCGACAAGTGCGATGGGTTTATTCAAATTTCGATGATTTCGACTTAAGATGATTCACACTGGCGATGCACGCAACGATCTTAATTTTGAATATTATATCTGTTGAACATAGAGACATATAATAGCATATTTTGAAATATTTTTCGCAAAAGTAATATATGATTTATTAATATTTCGCTGATTTAGTCGATAGCATCTGTAGGCCTTTCAAGTTTCTGTCGAATTTCAACCTGATAAATTTATTGTTAAACTAAGGAGTCCAGAATGAATTTAAGAACTGACAAATATAATGTATCATTTAATTGTCGATAGAATAATAATTAAATTTAAATGTAAGTTATAATGGATATGAAAATAGGATCATCTCGTTTTATGCGTAACATAGTTATATATAAACCGCCTTAAGGTTCCATTATGGACGATGTTTAGCGCGTCTTTGCTTGGTTAGCGCTTTGTGTTTGTACTACTGAACAAGTAATTTGCTTCAACGTATAGCATATTTGCTATAAATTTATTAATTAAAATCGTCGCAAAGCTACGCCGATTCTACATCTCCATAATAGAAACGAATAATATCAATTAATTGTAGTATAAGGAAGAGAATCTTAAGGTACGTGAAATAACCTCTAACCGATATACGGTTTTCGACTATAAGCAAAATGAATTTCTCATTTTAGATTCAACATTGAAAGATCATTGCTGCAGGATGTCGACGGATTTTTATATACGATATTATGTAGGGCATAAGGGAAAATTCGGTCACGAATTTCTGGAATTTGAATTCAGGCCAGATGGTAAATTGCGATACGCGAATAATTCAAATTATAAGAATGACACGATGATTCGGAAAGAGGCATATGTACATCAGTGTGTAATGGAGGAGCTGAAGAGGATCATTCAAGATTCCGAAATTATGCAAGAAGATGATTCTTTGTGGCCACAACCAGACCGCGTTGGACGTCAAGAATTAGAGATTGTAATTGGCGATGAACATATCTCTTTTACAACATCAAAGACTGGTTCTTTATTGGACGTAAATCAGTCACGAGACCCAGAAGGGCTGAGATGTTTCTATTACCTTGTACAAGACTTGAAGTGCTTGGTATTCTCCCTCATCGGACTACATTTCAAGATAAAGCCTATATAAATATAATTTATTGTTACAAATTTAAGTAACTTTAATTGTTTCAGAAATAAGGATATATATAATATTTTTTAATTAATTTTGCGTAATTCGTTATAATATTAAAATTTTTCAAATAAAAGTTGATACTTTTGTATTGAAATAAAAAACAATAACAAGCAAAAGAAAACGATTTGAATTATAATTTGTCACAGTTTTATTATACTGTCATAATTCTATTATTACTTATTTGTTCATAAATGAAAAAACCTGGAATATAACATATGTTGTATTACAATAAATGAAACAATAAGAAAACAAGCAATGTGAATCATAATACTATTGTCCATGAATGTAAAAAAACCTAGAATGTAACGTACATTATATTATAGTAAATGAAATAAAACAATCCATTTGAATCATAACATTGATTAAGCATGCATTGTCTGCATCACACCTAGGATAGGAACTGATTTATATTATTGTCTTTGTCGCATGTTGCCTCCTTGTCTACCGCGCGCATAAATCTGTCCTTGTCGCACACTGTCGTTTTCCTTGTCTATCGCGCGTATATGTCTGTCCTTGTCGCACACTGCTGCTCTCCTTGTCTAATGAAGCTAGACAAGGAAAGCAACAGTGTGCGAGAAGGACAACCTTCGATCTATTGAAAAAAAAATTCAACTTTTTATACACACGTGCTTCTAGGACAAAACACACATAAAAAGAAAGTGGAAAACCTAATTTTAAGGAGGCATATAAAAAAGTTCACAAATAATTCCTCTTAATTAGGTTTTTTTTCGTAATTAGTGCGAATTGTCACAAAGTGGGCATGGTAGCGCCATTTAGCGATAACTAAGTGGTACTAATTATTTATAAAAATACTCATTTCTGCATTTTACGGATAGAATGGAGTATGGAAAGGAAGCTAAAGGTCTAATTAGGGTAATCCAATCACAATTCAATTCGATAAATTAGGTTTTTTCGCAAATGAAAATTTCTCTGTTTTACGGGGTTTTAAAAAACATTAGCGCCGCGTTGTGGCAGATCGGTGGAACTAAACGCTCTATAACTATATAAGGAGAATCATTAATTTTACTTTTTCAGGCTACTAATTTGCACTCCACGAGCACATAATTCAAAAATAATGCTATCAGTTACGTTCGCAAATAAATCTGAATCTAATATTCACTATAGTTTGCGCGAATTTGTGCACTCACCACTGGCACTATTACTAACGCGAACGAAATTGAAACATTCTTTATACATGTAAACTATACTTAAACAAAAGATAGAATGCACGCTTAGGGTCTCTAAAATCGAAGACGCAACCATAACAGTTCACAAATGATTTCTCTTAATTAATTTCTTCTCGTAATTTGTGGAA